>NW_017213639.1:0-15441 GCF_001704415.2 Capra hircus | reverse complement strand
CAAGCTTTTTATTAGTTGATCTGCCCCTGATATCAGAGTCAATTTGAGCACGAAGCCCTATAATTTAGGCATGAAACTATGACTACATAAAGAAAAGTTGAGTTTTTGATTCAGGATGGCCATGATATGCCTTGCACTTCAGAGAAAATGGGTTAAAATGATTTTTTTTTCTTCAAAACTGCACAGCCAGTTCTTTCAGCATATGCAATTGAAAACATCTAGTCATTAGGTCAGTTTTCATTCCAATCCCAATGAAAGGCAATGACAAAGAATATTCAAGCTGCTGCACAATTGCACTCATCTCACACGCTAGTAAAGTAATGCTCAAAATTCTCCAAGTTCACATGAACTGTGAACTTCCAAATGTTCAAGAGGGATTTTAAAAATGCAGAGATTCCTTTAAAAATTGCAAATAGAACTACCTTATGACCCAGCAATCCCACTTCTGGGCATACACACCGAGGAAACCAGAATTGAAAGAGACACATGTACCCCAATGTTCATCGCAGCACTGTTTATAATAGCCAGGACATGGAAACAACCTAGATGTCCATCAGCAGATGAATGGATAAGAAAGCTGTGGTACATATACACAATGGAGTATTACTCAGCCGTTAAAAAGAATTCATTTGAATCAGTCTGATGAGATGGATGAAACTGGAGCCGATTATACAGAGTGAAGAAAGCCAGGAAGAAAAACACCAATACAGTATACTAACACATATATATGGAATTTAGGAAGATGGCAATGACTACCCTGTATGCAAGACAGGAAAAAAAAGACACAGATGTGTATAACGGACTTTTGGACTCAGAGGGAGAGGGAGAGGGTGGGATGATTTGGGAGAATGGCATGCTAGCATGTATACTATCATGTAAGAATTGAATCGCCAGTCTATGTCTGACGCAGGATACATCATGCTTGGGACAGGTGCATGGGGATGATCCAGAGAGATGTTATGGGGAGGGAGGTGGGAGGGGGGTTCATGTATGGGAATGCATATAAAGAATTAAAGATTTTAAAATTTAAAAAATAAAAAACTAAACAATTAAAAATAAATAAATAAATGAATAAAAAATGTCGAGAAACCAGAGATCAAATTGCCAACATCCAAGGATCATTGAAAAAGCAAGAGAGTTCCCGAAAACAAAACCATCTTTCTGCTTTATTGACTATGCCAAAGCCTTTGACTGTGTGGATCACAATAAATTGGGAAATATTCTGAAAGAGACGGGAATACCAGACCACCTGACCTGTCTCTTGAGAAACCTGTATGCAGGTCAGGAAGCAACAGTTAGAACAAGACATGGAACAACAGACTGGTTCCAAAAAGGAAAAGGAGTATGTCAAGGCTGTATATTGTCACCATGTTTATTTAACTTATATGAAGAGTACATCATGAAAAATGCTGGGATGGAAGATACGTGAGCTGGAATCAAGATTGCTGGGAGAAATATCAATAAACTTAGATATGCAGATGACATCACAACTATGGCAGAAAGTGAAGAGGAACAGGTATGTCGGGGAACTTCTTGAGTTGCAGCAAGGGTGTGAAGGACTCTTTCGAAGTTCCAGAGGTTAGGAGTGGTTTGCCTCGAGATGCCTCAGCGGAAATGGGCCTCATTGCGCCTGGAGGGGAGAATCTCCTGGATTTTTTCGAGCTGTGGCAGGTGCTCTCGAGTTACGACGGGGTCCACAGAGATCCGCTCTGGTGGACTCAGGAAAGGCCAGTCGCCAGGCGAGTTGCTAGGGGGCATCTAGGGGTCCTTCCCAGTCGATGCCGGAGCCTAAGACCTTGTGTGGAGTCGGGGCCGGAACCTGAGGATTCCTGTCCACAGCTGACATGTATCTTGGGGTAATTCTGGAGTCTCGAAAGGGGAGTCAGTCTTCGTCTTCATTGGGGGCATGCACGTGCGCTTACCTCCCAAGCTGTAGCAGAAGCGTCAAACTTCCTGTAGCGTGGTACAAGGGATCTGAGGCATTCCCTCGAGGCTTTCCCTCGAGGCTTTCACACGAAGCTTTCCCACAAGGCTGTCCCAAGAGCCTCCGCGGTGTGAGTCAATCATCGGCGTGAACGTCGAGGCAGTGCAGGGAACACAGGATCCTCTGGAATGGACTGAGACATCTGGGGGACTCTTGGAATGGTGGGACTACCCTGGAGTTCCTCTCGCCTTTCCTGTTGAAAGCGCCTCATCTGGAGATGCGATGGGAACACTGGGAATTCTCTCCCGACAAAGTAGGGAAAGGATCCCTAATCTCCAGCTATGAGGCGGAACCGGGGCTCCTCTGGATGTGGGCGGGAACCTCGTGCTTCCTCTCGAGTGGAGACGGGTATGTCGGGGAACTTCTTGAGTTGCAACAAGGGTGTGAAGGACCCTTTGGAAGTTCCAGAGGTTAGGTGTGATTAGCCTCGAAACGCCTCAGCGGAAATGGGCCTCATCTCGCCTGGAGGGGAGAACCTCCTGGATTTTCTCGACTTGTGGCACGTGCTCTCGAGTTACGACGGGGACGTCAGGGACCCGCTCTGGTGGCCTCAGGAAAGGCCAGTCACATTGCAAGGTTTTAGGGGGCCACTCGGGATTCCTCTCAGGTCGATGCCGGGGCCTAAGACCTTGTGTGGAGTTGAAGCCGGAACCTGAGGATTCCTCTCCAGTGCTGACATGGATCTTGGGGTACTTCTGGAGTCTGCCCAGAGAAGTCAGTCCTCGGCTCGAAGTGGGGGCATGCACGTGCGCTTTCCTCCCGCGCGGTAGCCGCAGTGTCAGGCTTCCCGTCACGTCAGTCAAGGAATTTGTGGCTTCCCTCAAGACTTTCTCACGAGGCTTTCCCACAAGGCTGTCCCACGTGCCACAGTGGTGTGAGTAGATCCTCGGCCTGAAAGTCGAGGCAGAGCAGGGAAAACAGGTTCCTCTGGTATGGACTGAGACATCTGCGGGACTCTTGGAATGTTGGAAGGACCCTGGAGTTTCTCTTGCCTTTCCTGTGGAGGGAGCATCCTCCTGACATGCGACGGGAACGGCGGGAAGTCTTTCCCGATGAAGCAAGGAAAGGATCCCTCATCTCGAGCTACGAGGCTGAAACGGGGCTGCTCTGGATCTGGGAGGGACCCTCATGCTTCCTCTCAAGTGGAGACGGGTATGTCGGGAAACTTCTTTAGTGGCAACAAGGGTGTGAAGGACCCTTTGGAAGTGCCAGAGATAAGGTGTGATTAGCCGTGAGACTCCTCCACGGAAATGGGCCTCCTCTCACATGGAGGGGAGAACCTCCTGGATTTTCTCGAGTTGCAGCAGGTGCTCTCGACTTACGACGGGCACCTACGGGACCCGCTCTGGTGGCCTCAGAAAAGGCCAGTCCCCATGCGAGTTGCTAGGGTGACTCTCGGGATTCCTCTCCCATCGATGCTGGGGCTTAAGTCCTTGTGTAGAGTCGGGGCCAGAACCTGAGGATTCCTCTCCAGTGCTGACATGGATCTTGGAGTAATTCTGGAGTCTCCACAGGGCAGTCAGTCCTGGGCTCGAGTGGGGGCATGCACGAGCGCTTTCCTCCCGAGCTGTAGCAGCAGTGTCTCACTTCCCGGCGCGTGGATCAAGGGATCGGTGGCTTTCCCTCGAGACTTTCCCACAGGGCTGTACCTCGTGAAACCGTGGTGTGAGTCGATCCTCGGCTTGAAAGTCGAGGCAGTACAGGGAAAACAGTTTCCTCTAGAATGGACTGAGACATCTGGGGGACTCTAGGAATGGTGGCACGACCCTGGAGTTCCTCTCACCTTTCTGTAGAGAGCGCCTCCTCTTGAGATTCGTCGGAACACCGGGAATTCTTTCCCGAAGAAGTAGGGAAAGTATCCGTCATCTCGAGCTCCATGCGGAAACGGAGCTCCTCTGGATGTTTGATGACCCTCGTGCTTCCTCTCGAGTGGAGACGGGTATGTCGGGGAACTTCTTGTGTTTCAGCCTAGGGTGTGAAGGACCCTTTGGAAGTTCCAGAGCTTAAGTGTGATTAGCCTCGAGACGCCTCAGCGGAAATGGGCCTCATCTCGCCTGGAGGGCAGAACCTCCTGAATTTTCTCGAGTTGTGGCAGGTGCTCTCAACTTACGACGGGGACCTCAGGGACCCGCTCTCGTGGCCTCAGGAAAGTCCAGTCCCCATGGGAGTTGCTAGGGGGCCCTCTCGGGATTCCTCTCCCGTCGATGCCGGGTCTAAGACCTTGTGTGGAGTCCGGGCCTGAACCTGAGGATTCCTCTCCAGTGCTGACAAGGAACTTCGGGTTCTACTGGAGTCTCCACAGGGGAGTCAGTCCTCGGCTCGAGATGGGGCATGCACAATCGCTTTCCTCCCGAGCTGTAGCAGCAGTGTCATGCTTCCTGTTCACGTGAATCACGTTATCTGTGGCTTTCCCTCGAGGCTTTCCCACGAATTTGTTTTCCCTACACTGCCTCGAGTTTTGACGCAGAGGATCTACTCCCACCACAATGGCACGAGAACAGCCCTGTGGGAAAGCATCTTGGGAAAGCCTCGTGGGAAAGCTCGAGAAAAAGCCACAGATCCCTTGATCCACGGGACGGGAAGCATGACACTGCTGTTACAGCTCGGGAGGAAAGCACACGTGAATAGCCCCCACTAAAGAAGAGGACTGATTCCCTTGGGGAGACTCCAGAAGTACCCCAGGATCCATGTCAGCACTGGAGAAGAATCCTCAGGTTCAGGCCCGGACTCCACACAAGGTTTTAGGCCCCGGCATCGACGGGAGAGTAAACCCGAGAGGCCCCCTAGCAACTCGCACGGTGTCTGGCCTTTCCTGAAGGCACCAGAGCGGGTCCCTGAGGTCCCGGTCGTAGGTCGAGAACAACTGCCGCGTCTCGAGAAAATCAAGGAGGTCCTCCCCTCCAGGAGAGATGAGGCCCATTCCCACTGAGGCGTCTTGAGGCTAATCACACCTAAACTCTGAACTTCCAAAGGGTCCTTCACATCCTTGTTGCAACTCAAAAATTTCCCCGACATACCCGTCTCCACCCGAGAGGAAGCCACGAGGGTCCCGCCCACATCCAAAGGAGCCCCGTTTCCACCACTGAGCTCGAGATGACGGATCGTTTCCCTGCTTGGTCTGTAAAGAATTTCCAGCGTTCCCAGCGCATCTAAAGATGAGACGCTCTCTACAGGAAAAGGCGAGAGGAACTCCACGGTCGGGCCAACATTCCAAGAGTCCCCCAGATGTCTCAGTCCATTCCAGGGAAACCTGTATTAACTGCACTGCCTCGACTTTCACGCCGAGGATCGACACACTCCACGGTGGCACGTGGATAGCCCTGTGGGAAAGGCCTCGTGGGAAAGCCTCGTGGGAAAGCCTCGAGGGGAAAGCCACAGATCCTTGATCCACGCGAAGGGAAGCGTGACACTGCTGCTACAGCTCGGGGAGGAAAGCGCACGTGCATGCCCCCACTCGAGACGAGGGCTGACTCCCCTGGGGAGACTCCAGAAATACCCCAAAATCCATGTCAGCACTGGAGAGGAATCCTCAGGTTCCGGCACCGCTCCACACAAGATCTTAAGCCCCGGCATCGACGGGAGAGGAATCCCGAGAGGCCCCCGAGCAACTCGCATGGGGACTGGCCTTTCCTGAGGCCACCAGAGCGGGTCCCTGAGGTCCCCATCGTAAGTCGAGAGCACCTGCCGCAACTCGAGAAAATCCAGGAGGTTCTCCCCTCCAGGCGAGATGAGGTCCATTTCCGCTGAGGCGTCTCCAGGCAAATCACACCTAACATCTGGAACTGCCAAAGGGTCCTTCACACCCTTGCTGCAACTCAAGAAGTTCCCCGACATACCCGTCTCCACTCGAGAGGAAGCACGACGGTCCCGCCCACATCCAGAGGAGCCCCGTTTCCGCCTCCTAGCTCGAGAGGAGGGATCCTTTCTCTGCGTGGTCGGGAAAGAATTCCCGGCGTTCCCGTCGCATCTCAAGAGGAGGCGCTGTCCACAGGAAAGGGCCAGAGGAACTCCAGGTCGTGCCCCATTCCCAGAGTCCCCCAGATGTCTCAGTCCATTCCAGGCAAACCTGTTTTCCCTGCACTGCATCGACTTTCAAGCCGAGGATCGAAACACACCACGGTGGCACGTGGGACAGCCCTGTGGGAAAACCTCGTGGGAAAGCCTCGGTGGAAAGCCTCGAGGGAAAGCCACAGATCCCTTGATCCACGCGATGGGAAGCGTGACACTGCCTGCTACAGCTCGAGAGGAAAGCGCACGTGCATGGCCCCACTCGAGACGAGAACTGACTCCCCTGGGGAGACTCCAGAACTACCCCAAGATCCATGTCAGCACTGGAGAGGAATCCTCAGGTTCCGGCACCATCTCCACACAAGGTCTTAAGCCCCGGCATCGTCGGGAAAGGAATCCGAGAGCCCCCGAGCAACTCACATGGGGACTGGCCTTTCCTGAGGTCAGGAGAATGGGTCCCTGAGGTCCCCGTCGTAAGTCGAGAGCACCTGTCGCAACTCGAGAAAATCCAGGAAGTTCTCCCCTCCAGGCGAGATGAGGCCCATTTCCACTGAGGCGTCTGGAGGCTAATCTCATCTAACATCTGTAACTTCCAAAGGGTCCTTCACACCCTTACTGCAACTCAAGAAGTTCCCCGACAAACCGCGTCTCCACTCGAGAGGAAGCACGAGAGTCCCTCCCACATCCAGAGGAGCCCCGTTTCCGTCTCCTAGCTCGAAGGAGGGATCCTTTCCCTGCCGTGGTCGGGAAAGAATTCCCGGCGTTCCCGTCGCATCTCAAGAGGAGGCGCTCTCCACAGGAAAGGCCAGAGGAACTCCAGGGTCGTGTCACCATTCCCAGAGTCCCCCAGAAGTCTCAGTCCATTCCAGCGAAACCTGTTTTCCCTGCACTGCCTCCGAGTTCCAAGTCAAGGATCGACTCACACCAAGGTGGCACGTGGACAGCCCTGTGGGAAAGCCTCGAAGGAAAACCTAGTGGGAAAGACTCGAGGGAAAGCCCCAGATCCCTTGATCCACGCGAAGGGAAGCGCGACACTGCTGTTACAGCTCGGGAGGAAAGCGTACGTGCATGCCCCCACTTGAGACGAGGACTGACTCCCCTGAGGAGACTCCAGAAGTACCCCAGGATACATGTCAGCACTGGAGAGGAATCCTCAGTTTCCGGCACCAAATCCACACAAGGTCTTAGGGCCCGGCATCGACGGTAGAGGAATCCCAGGTGGCCCCCGAGTAACTCGCATGGGACTGGCATTTCCTGAGGCCACCAGAGCGGGTCCCTAAGGTCCCCATAGTAAGTCGAGAGCACCTGCCGCAACTCGAGAAAATCAGGAGTTCTCCCCTCCAGGCGAGTTGAGACCCATTTCCTCTGAGGTGTCTCAAGGCTAATCACACCTAAGCTCTGGAACTTCCAAAGAGTCCTTCACACCCTTGCTGCAACTCAAGAAGTTCCCCGACATATCCGTCTCCACTCGAGAGGAAGCACGAGAGTCCGCCCACATCCAGAGGAGCCCCGTTTCCGCCTCATAGCTCGAGAGGAGGGATCCTTTCCCTGCGTGTCGGGAAAGAATTCCCTGGCATTCCCGTCGCATCTAAAGAGGAGGCGCTCTCCACAGGAAAGGCGAGAGGAACTCCAGGGTCGTGCCACCATTCCCAGAGTCCCCCAGATGTCTCAGTCCATTCCAGGGAAACCTGTTTTCCGTGCACTGCCTCGACTTTCAAGCCGAGGATCGACTGACACCATGGTGGCACGTGGGACAGCCCTGTGGGAAAGCCTCGTGAGAAAGACCTATGGGCAAGCCTCGGGGACAAGCCACTGATCCCTTGATCCACTCGACGGGAAGCGTGACACTGCTGCTACTGCTCGGGAGAAAGCGCACGTGCATGCCCCCACTTGAGACGAGGACTGACTCCCCTGGGGAGACTCCAGAAGTAACCCAAGATCCATATCAGCACTGGAGAGAAATCCTTAGGTTCCGGCACCGACTCCACACAAGGTCTTAGGCCCCGGCATTGAAGGGAGAAGAATCCCGAGAGGCCTCGGAGACTCGCATGGGGACTGGCATTTCCTGAGGCCACCAGAGCGGGTCCCTGAGGTCCCCGTCGTAAGTCGAGAGCACCTGCCGCAACTCGAGAAAATCCAGGAGGTTCTCCCCTCCAGGCGAGATGAGGCCCATTTCCGCTGAGGCGTCTCGAGGCTAATCACACCTAACTTCTGGAACTTGCAAAGGGTCCTTCACACCCTTGCTGCAACTCAAGAAGTTCCCCGACATACCCGTCTCCATTCGAGAGGAAGCACGAGAGTCCCGCCCACATCCAGAGGAACTCCGTTTCCGCCTCATAGCTCGGGAGGAGGGATCCTTTCCCTGCGTGGTCGGGAAAGAATTCCTGGCGTTCAAGTCGCAACTCAAGAGGAGGCGCTCTTCTCATGAAAGGTGAGAGAAACTCCAGGGTCGTGCCACCATTTCCAGAGTCCCCCAGATGTCTCAGTCCATTCCTGGGAATCCTGTTTTCTCTGCCAGTGCCTCGACTTTCAAGCCGAGGATCGACTCACACCATGGTGGCACGTGGGAGAGCCCTGTGGGAAAGCCTCGTGGGAAAGCCTCGAGGGAAAGCCACTAATCCCTTGATCCACGTGAAGGGAAGCGTGACACTGCTGCTACAGCTCGGGAGGAAAGCGAACGTGCGTGCTCCCCACTCGAGACGAGGACTGACTCCCCTGGGGAGACTCCAGAAGTACCCCAAGATCCATGTCAGCACTGGAGAGGAATCCTCAGGTTCCGGCACTGATTTCGCACAAGTTCTTAGGCCCTGGCATCGACGGCAGAGGAATCCCGAGACGGACCCCGAGCAACTCGCAAGGGAACTGGCCTTTCCTGAGGCCACCAGAGCGGAGTCCCTGAGGTCCCCGTCGTAAGTCGAGAGCCACCTGCCGCAACTCGGGAAAATCCAGGAGGTTCTCCTCTCCAGGCGAGGTGAGGCCCATTTCCGCTGAGGTTTCTCGAGGCTAATCACACCTAAACCTCTGGAACTCCCAAAGGGTCCTTCACATCCTTGCTGCAACTCAAGAAGTTCCCCGACATACCCATCTCCACTCGAGAGGAAGCACGAGAGTCCCGCCCACATCCAGAGGAGCCCCGTTTCCGCCTCATAGCTCGAGAGGTGTGATCCTTTCCCTGCGTGGTCGGGAAAGAATTCCCGGCGTTCCGGCGCAACTCAAGAGGAGGCGCTCTCTTCGGGAAGGGCGACATTAACTCCAGGGTCGTACCACCATTCCCAGAGTCCCCCAGATGTCTCAGTCCATTCCAGGGAAACCTGTTTTCCCTGCACTGCGTCGACTTTCAAGCCGAGGATCGACTGACACCACGTTGGCAAGTGGGACAGCCCTCTGGGAAAGCCTCGTGGGAAAACCTCGAGGGAAAGCCACAGATTCCTTGATCCACTCGATGGAAAGCGTGACATTGCTGTTACAGCTCGGGAGGAAAGTGCACGTGCATGCCCCACTCGAGACGAGGACTGACTCCCCTGGGGAGACCTCAGAAATACCCCAATAACAATGTCAGCACTGGAGAGGAATCCTCAGGTTCCGGCACCGACTCCACACAAGGTGTTAGGCTCCGGCATCGACGGGAGAGGAATCCCGAGAGGCCCCTGTGCAACTCGCAAGGGGACTGGCCTTTCCTGAGGCCACCAGAGCGGGTCCCTGAGGTTTCCATCGTAGGTCTAGAGCACCTGCCGCAACTCGAGAATATCCAGGACGTTCTCCCCTCCAGGCGAGATTGAGGTCCATTTCTGCTGCGGTCGTCTCGAGGCTAATCACAGCCTAACCTCTGGAACTTCCAAACGGTCCTTCACACCCTTGCTGCAACTCTAGAAGTTCCCCAACATACCCGTCTCCACTCGAGAGGAAGCACGAGGAGTCCCGCCCACATCCAGAGGAGCCCCGTTTCCGCCTCCTAGCTCGAGAGAAGGGATCCTTTCCCTGCGTGGTCGGGAAAGAATTCCCGGCGTTCCCGTCGCATCTCAAGAGGAGGCGCTCTCCACAAGACAGGCGAGAGGAACTCCAGGGTCGTGCCACCATTCCCAGAGTCCCCCAGATGTCTCAGTCCATTCCAGGGAAACCTGTTTTCCCTGCACTGCCTCCACTTTCAAGCCGAGAATCGACTCACACCACGTTGGCACGTAGGACAGCCCTGTGGGAAAGCCTCGTGGGAAAGCCTCGAGGGAAAGCCACTGATCCCTTGATCCACTCGACGGGAAGCGTGATACTGCTGCTACAGCTCGGGAGGAAAGCACAGGTGCATGCCCCCACTCGCGACGAGGACTGACTCCCCAGGGGAGACTGCAGAAGTACCCCAAGTTCCAGGTCAGCACAGGTGAGGAATCCTCAGGTTCCGGCACCGACTCCACACAAGGTCTTAGGCCCCGGCATCGACGGGAGAGGAATCCCGAGAGGCCCCCGAGCAACTTGCATGGGGACTGGCCTTTCCTGAGGCCACCAGAGTGGGGTCCCTGAGGTCCCCGTTGTCAGTCGAGAGCACCTGCCGCAAGTTGAAAAAATACAGAAGGTTCTCCCCTCCGTGCGAGATGAGTCCCATTTCCGCTGAGGCGTCTCGAGGTTAATCACACCTAACTTCTGGAACTACCAAAGGGTCCTTCACACCCTTGCTGCAACTCAAGAACATTCCCGACATACCCGTCTACACTCGAGAGGAAGCACGAGAGTCCCGACCACATCCAGAGGAGCCCCGTTTCCGCCTCTTAGCTCAAGGAGGTGGGATTCTTTCCCTGCGTGGTCGGGAAAGATTTCCTGGCGTTCCCGTCGCATCACAAGAGGAGGCGCTCTCCACAGGAATCGCGAGAGGAACTCCAGGGTCGTGCCATCATTCCCAGAGACCCCCAGATGTCTCAGTGCTTTCCCTGCACTGCCTCGACTTTCAAGCCGAGGATCGACTCACACCACGGTGGCACGTGTGACAGCCCTGTGGGAAAGCCTCGTGGGAAAGCCTCGAGGGAAAGCCTCGAGGGAAAGCCTCTGATCCATTGATCCACTCTACAGGAAGCGTGACAATGCTGCTACAGCTCGGGAGAAAACCGCACGTGCATGTCCCCACTTGAGACGGGGACTGACTCCCCTGGGGAGACTCCAGAAGTACCCCAGGATCCATTTCAACACTGGAGAGGAATCCTCACGTTCAGGCACCGACTCCACACAAGGTCTTAGGCCCCGGCATCGACGGGAGAGGAATCCCGAGAGGCCCCCGAGCAACTCGCATGGGGACTGGCCTTTCCTGAGGCCACCAAAGCGAATCCCTGAGGTCCCCGTTCAAAGTCGAGAGCACCTGCCGCAACTCGAAAAAATCCAGGAGGTTCTCCCCTCGAGGCGAGATGAGGCCCATTTCCGCTGAGACGTCTGGAGGCTAATGGCACCTAACTCTGGAACTTCCAAAGGGTCCTTCACACCCTTGCTGCAACTCAGGAAGTTCCCCGACAAACCCGTCTCCACACGAGAGGAAGCACGATAGTCCCGCCCACATCCAGAGGAGCCCCGTTTCCGCCTCATAGCTCGAGAGGAGGGATCCTTTCCCTGCAGGGTCGGGAAAGAATTCCCGGCGTTCCCGTCCCATCTCAAGAGGTGGCGCTATCCACAGGAAAGGCGAGAGGAACTCCAGGGTCGTGCCAACATTCCCAAAGTTCCCCAGATATCTCAGTCCATTCCAGGGAAACCTGTTTTCCCGGCACTGCCTCGACTTTCAAGCCGAGGATCCACTCACACCACGGTGGTACGTGGGTCAGCCCTGTGGGAAAGCTTCGTGGGAAAGCCTCGAGGGAAAGCCACAGATCCCTTGATCCATGCGAAGGGAAGCGTGACACTGCTGCTACAGCTCGGGAGGAAAGCACACGTGCAATCCCCCATTTGAGACGAGGACTAACTCCCCTTGGGAGACTCCAAAAGAACCCGAAGATCCATGTCAGCACTTGAGAGGAATACTCAGGTTCCGGCACCGACACCACACAACGTCTTAAGCCCCGGTATTGAAAGGAGAGGGATCCCGAGAGGCCCCCGAGCAACTCGCATGGGGACTGGCCTTTCCTGAGGCCACCAGAGCGGGTCCCTGAGGTCCCCATCGTAAGTCGAGAGCACCTGCCGCAACTCGAGAAAATCCAGGAGGTTCCCCCCTCCAGGCGAGATGAGGCCCATTTCCACTGAGGCGTCTCGAGGCTAATCACACCTAAACTCTGGAACTTCCAAAGGGTCCTTCACACCCTTGCTGCAATTCAAGAAGTTCCCCGAAATACCCGACTCCACTCTAGAGGAAGCACGAGAGTCCCTCCCACATCCAGAGGAGCCCCGTTTCCGCCTCCTATCCGAGAGGAGGGATCCTTTCCCTGCGTGGTCGGGAAAGAATTCCCGGCGTTCCCGTCGCATCTCAAGAGGAGGCGCTCTCCACAGAAAAGGCGAGAGAAACTCCAGGGTCGTGCCACATTCCCAGAGTCCCCCAGATGTCTCAGTCCATTCCAGGGAAACCTGTTTTCCCAGCACTGCCTCCACTTTCAAGCCGAGGATCGACTCACACCACGGTGGCCCGTGGGACAGCCCTGTGTGAAAGCCTCGTGGGAAAGCCTCGATGGAAAGCCACAGATCCATTTTCCACTCGACGGGAAGCGTGACACTGCTGCTAGAGCTCGGGAGGAAAGCGAACGTGCATGCCCCCACTCGAGAAAAGGACTGACTCCCCTAGGGAGACTCCCGAAGTACCCCAAGATCCATTTCAGGACTTCAGAGGAATGCTCAGTTTCCGGCACTGACTCCACACAAGGTATTAGGCCCCGGCATCGACGGGAGAGGAATCCCGAGAGGCCCTCGGGCAACACACATGGGGACTCGCTTTCTTGACGCCACCAGAGCGGGTCCCTGAGGTCCCAGTCTTAAGTCTAGAGCACCTGCCGCAACTCGAGAAAATCCAGGAGGTTCTCCCCTCCAGGCGAGATGAGGCCCATTTCCGGCTGACGGCGTCTCGGAGGCTAATCACACCTAACCTCTGGAACTTCCAAAGGGTCCTACCCACCCTGGCTGCAACTCAAGAAGTTCCCCGACATACCCGTCTCCACTTGAGAGGAAGTACGAGAGTTCCGCCCACATCCAGAGCAGCCCCGTTTCCGCCTCCTAGCTCGAGAGGAGGGATCCTTTCCCTGCGTGGTCGGGAAAGAATTCCCGGCGTTCCGTCGCATCTCAAGAGGAGGCGCTCTCCACAGGAAAGGCGAGAGGAACTCCAGGGTCGTGCCACCATTCCCAGAGTCCCCCAGATGTCTCAGTCCATTCCAGGGAAACCTGTTTTCCCTGCACTGCCTCGACTTTCAAGCCGAGGATCGACTCACACCATGGTGGCACGTGGGAGAGCCCTGTGGGAAAGCCTCGTGGGAAAGCCTCGAGGGAAAGCCACTGATCCCATGATCCACGCGACGGGAGGGTGACACTGCTGCTACAACGCGGGAGGAAAGCGCACGTGCATGCCCCCACTGAGAGTAGGACTGACTCCCCTGGGGAGACTCCAGAAAGTACCCTAAGATCCATGTCAGCACTGGGAGTAGAATCCTCAGGTTCCAGCACCGACTCCACACAAGGTCTTAGACCCCGGCATCGAAGGGAGAGGAATCCCAAGAGGCCCCCGAGCTACTCGCATGGGGACTGGCCTTTCCTGAGGCCACAAGAGCAGGTCCCTGAGGTCCCCGTCTTAAGTCGAGAGCACCTGCAGCAACTCGAGAACATCCAGGAGGTTCTCCCCTCCAGGCTAGATGAGGCCCATTTCCGCTGAGGCGTCTCGAGGCTAATCACACCTAACCTCTGGAACTTCCAAAGGGTCCTTCACACGCTTGCTGCAACTCAAGAAGTTCCCCGACATACCAGTCTCCACTCGAGAGGAAGCACGAGGGTCCCGCCACATCCAGAGGAGCCTGGTTTCCACCTCGTAGCTTGAGATTAGGGATTCTTTTCCTGCTTCGTCTGGAAAGAATTCCCGGCTTTCCTGTCGCATCTCAAGAAGAGGCGCTCTCAACAGGAAAGGCGAGAGAAACCCAGTGTCGTGCCACAATTCCAAGGGACCCCCAGATGTCTCAGTCCATTCCAGAGGAACTTGTTTTCCCTGCACTGCCTCTACTTTCACGCCGAGGATCCACTCACTCCACCATGGCATGTCCCACGTGGGACAGCCCTGTGGGAAAGCCTCGTCGGAAAGCCTCGAGGGAAAGCCACAGATCCCTTGATCCCCGCGACGGGAAGTGTGACACTGCCGCTACAGTTCGTGAGGAAAGCTCACGTGCATGCCCCCACACGAGATGAGCACTGACTCCCCAGGAGAGACTCCAGAAGTACCCCAAGATCCATGTCAGCACTGGAGAGGAATCCTCAGGTTCCAGCCCCGACTCCACACAAGGTCTTAGGCCCCCGACATCGACGGGAGAGGAATCCCGAAAGGCCCCCTTGCAACTCCCATGGGCACTGGCCTTTCCTGAGGCCACCAGAGCGGGTCCCTGCGGTCCCCGTCGTAACTCGAGAGACCCTGCCCAACTCTAGAAAATCCAGGAGGTTCTCCGCTCCAGGCGAGATGAGGCCCATTTCCTCTGAGGCGTCTGGAGGCTCATCACACCTAAACTCTGGAAATTCAAAAGGGTCCTTGCTGCAACTCAAGAAGTTCCCCGACATACCCGTCTCCACTCGAGAGGAAGCACGAGGGTCCCGCACACATCCAGAGGAACCCCGTTTCCGCCTGGTAGCTCGAGATGAGGGATCCTATCCTGCTTAGTCAGGAAAGATTTTTCAGCGTTCCCGTGGCCTCTCAAGAGCAAGGGCTCTCAATAGGAAAGGCGAGAGGAACTCCAGGGTCGTGCCATCATTCCAAGAGTCCCCCAGATATCTCAGTCCATTTCAGAGGAACCTGTTTTCCCCGCAATGCCTCGACTTTCACGCCGAGGATCCACTCACACCATGGTGGCACGTGGGACAGCCCTGTGGGAAAGCCTCGTGGGAAAGCACAGATCCCTTGATCCCCCGCGACGGGAAAGCGTGACACATCTGCTACACTGTCCCTGAGGTCACGGTCGTATGTCGAGAGCACCTGCCACAACTCGAGAAAATCCAGGAGGTTCTCTGCTCCAGTCGAGATGAGGCCCCATTTCTCTGCGGCGTCTCGAGAGTAATCACACCTAAACTCTGGAACTTCCAAAGGGTCCTACACACCCTTGCTACAACTCAGGAGGTTCCCCCGATATACCCGTCTCCACTCCAGAGGAAGCACGAGGGTCCGGCCTCCTCCAGAGGAGCTCCGTTTCCGCCTCCAAGCTCGAGATAAGGGATCCTTCCCTGCTTCCTCGGAAAGAATTCCCGACGTTTCCGACGCATCTCAAGAGGAGGCGCGCTGCACAGGAAAGGCGAGAGGAACTCATGGGTCGTGC
>NW_017213638.1:0-24997 GCF_001704415.2 Capra hircus | reverse complement strand
ATGCACCTGAGTGTTTTTGTCTCAATTTACAGGTTGTGTGTCTCTCTCAGTGTGTGTGACTCGTTTCAGTGTGAGGGTTCTGGTTCTTAGCGTGTGTGTCTCTCATTGTGTTTGTTTCAGCGGTATGTGTGTCTCCCTATGAATGTGTGTGTCTCACTCTTGTGTATGACTCTCAGTGTGTTTATGTCTCTCTCTCAGTGTGTGTGACTCTTAGTGTGTGTGCCTTGCTCTTTTGAGTGTGTGTGTCCTCTGAGGGTTCCTGTGTGTGTCTCTCTCAGTTTGTGTGTCTCTTTCAGTGTGTGTTTCTGGTTCTTAGTGTGTGTGTTAATCTATGTATGTGTATGTGTCACGTTGTGTGTCTCTATGTGTCTCTGTGTTGCCTTACGTGTATGTATCTCTCAGTCAGCGTTTTAGTCTCTGTTTGTGTGTGTGTGTCCTTTCTGTGTTTCTCTCTCTGCGGATGGCTATTTTCTCTCAGTGTGTGTGTGTATCTGTGTGTGTGTGTGTGTCTCTGTCAACATGTATGTCCTTGCAATTTGTGTGACTCCATGTGTGTCGTTCAGAATGTGTGACTCTCTGATTGTTTGTGTCTCTCTCTCAGGTTGTGTGTCTCTCTCAGTGTGTGTGACTCGTTCAGTGTGAGCTTTTCTGTTTTTTACCCTGTTTGTGTGTGTCTCTTGTGTGTGTATGTCTCTCAGTGTGTGTGTGTCTCACTGTGAATGTCTATGTCTCTCTGCTGTGTGTGTCTCTCAGGGTGTTTGTGTCTCCTTCTCAGTGTGTGTGACTCTCGCTTTCTGTGGATCTTGCTCTCTGAGTGTGTGTGTCTCTGTGGGCCCCGTGTGTGTGTCTCTCTCAGTGCGTGTGGGTCTGTTTTCAGTGTGTATGTGTGTCTGTGTGTGCGTGTCTCTCTCTGTATGTGTACGTGCTTCGGTGTGAGTCTCTGAGTGTGCATGTCTCTATTGTCTCTCTCTTTTGGAGACTCTCTCTCAGTGTTTAAGTCTTTCTCTGTGAGAGTATTTCTCTCTCACTGTGTTTGTCACCTATCTCTCAGTGTGTGTGTGTGTGTCTCTCTATATATGTTTATGTCCCTAAATGTGTTTGTCTGTCTCAGTGTGTGTGTGTCCCACAATATCTGTGTCTCTCCCCCACTGTGTATGTCCCCTCAGTGTGTGTGTCTCTCGCATGTGTGTGTTTGTCTCTCTCTCTCAGTTTGTGTGGAGAACTCTCAGTGTGTGTGTGTGTCTTTGGTGTGTCTGTGTGTGTGTGTCTCTGTGTGACTCCCACAGTGTCTCTGTTTGTGTTTCTCCCATGTGTCTCTCAATGTGTGTGTGTCTGTCTCACTGTGCGTCTGCCTCAGTGTTCGTGTCTGTTTTTAGTGATTGTGTGAGTGTCTCAGTGTGTCTGTCTCTCAGGGTGTTTGTGTCTCTCAGGGTGTGTGAGTCTCTCTCTCTGTATGTCTATGTCTCTAAGCCTGTGTGTGGGTTTCACCGTGTGTGCCTCCCAATGTTTGTGCCTCTCATTCAGTGTGTATGTCTAGCTCAGTGTGTGTGTCTCTCAGTGCCTGTTTCTCCTTCTCTGTGTGGATGTCTGTCTCATTGTGTGTGTCTCTCTCAGTGTGTCCGTGTCTCTGTATATTGTGTGTTAATTCTTTCACAGTGTGTGTCTCTCTCTGTGTGTCTCTCAGTGAGTGTGTCTCTTTCATGGTGAGTGTTTCTGTTCTTAGCGTGTGTGTCTCTCTCTCTCTCTCTCTGTATGTGTATGTGTCTCTGTGTGTGTGTCTCTATGTGTCTGTGTGTTGCCTGTCTGTGTTTGTGTCTCTCAGTCTGTGTTTTCATCTCACTTTATGTGTGTGACTACGTTTCTCTCTCTCTGTGTGGATGTCTCTTTCTCACTCAGTGTGTGTGTGTCTCTCTCTGTATGTGTGTCTATAATTGTGTTTCTCCTCCGTCAGCGTGCATGTCACTCAAATTTCTTGTGTCTCCATGTGTGTCTCTCAGAATGTGTGACTCTCCGAGTGTCTGTGTCACTCTCTCAAGTAGGGTTCTCTCTCAGTGTGTGTGACTCCTTCAGTGTGAGGGTTCCTTGTTCTTAGCGTGTGTGTGTTTCTCTATCTCAGTGCGTATGTCTCTCAGTGTGTGTGTTTCTCCCTGTGAATGTGAGTGTCTCCCTCTTTTGCGTGTGTCTCTCAGTGTGTTTGTGTCGCTCTCTCTCAAGGTGTGTGACTCTCAGTGCGTTTGCATCTCTCTCGGTGTGTTGTGACTCTCAGTGTGTTTGTGTGTCTCTCTCAGTGTGTGTGACTCTCTCCATCTGTGTGTCTTGCTCTCTGAGTGTGTGTCTCTCGGAGGTCCCTGTGTGTTTGTCTCTCTCAGTTTTTCTGTGTCTGTTTCTCAGTGTGTCTCTGTGTCTCCGTGTGTGTGCCCCTCTTTGTATGTGTATGTGTCTGTTTGAGTCCCTCAGGGTGTGTATCTCTCAGTGTGTGTGTATCATTCAGTGTGAGTGTTTCTGGTTCTTACCCTGTGTGTTGTCTCTGTGTGTGTGTGTGTTTCTGCTTCTGAGGTGTATGTGTGTCTCTGTGCCTCTTTCTATATTTTGTGGTGTCTCAGTGTGTGTCTCTATGTGACTCTGTGTTGCCTCTGCATGTTTGTGTCTCTCAGTCTGTGTTTCAGGCACTTTTTGGTGTGAGTCTCACTGTGTGCTTCTCTCTCAGTGTGTGTGTGTGTGTGTGTGGTGTGTATCTCTCTGTATGTGTATGTCTCTCAGTTGTGTTAGTCACTCTCAATTTGTGTGTCTCCGTGCGTGTCTATCAGAATGTGTGTCTCTCAGTATGTGTCTCTCTCAGTGTGTGTGTGTCGCGTTAAGCGAAAGTGTTTCTGGTTCTTAGCGTGTTTGTCTCTCTCTCTGTCTCTGTGTGTATGTCTTTCAGTGTGTGCGTGTCTCCCTGTGAATGTGTGTGTCTGTCTCTTATGTGTTTGTCTCTCAGTGTGTTTGTGTCTCTCTCTCAATATGTGTGACTCTTAGTGAGTTTGTGTTTCTCTCTGAGTGTATGTGATTCTCTCACTCTGTGTGTCTTGCTCTGTGAGTGTGTATGCCTCTGTGGGTCCCTGTGTGTGTGTGCGTCTCTCAGCGTGGGTGTGTTTGTCTCTCCCTCTCAGTGTGTGTGGTGAACTCTCAGTGTGTGTGTGTGTGTGTGTGTGTGTGTCAGGGTGTGTGTTTCTGTGTGCATGTGTCTCTGTGTGAATCCCACAGTGTCTCTGTTCGTGTATCTCCAATTGTGTCTCTCAATGTGTGTGAGAGTCTGTCACATTGTGTGTCTGCCTCTGTGTTTGTGTATCTGTTTTTAGTGTTTGTGTGAGTCTCTCAAGATGTCTGTCTCTCAGTCTGTTTGTATCTCTCCATGTGTGTGAGTCTCTCTCTCTCTCTGTGTCGATGTCTCTGAGCCTGTGTGTGTGTTTCACTGTGTGTGTCTCACAATGTTTTGCCTCTCACTCAGTGTGTATGTCTCTCTCAGTGGGTGTGTCTCGCAGTGCCTGTTTCTCCTTCTCTGTGTGGATGACTGTCTCATTGTGTTGTCTTTCTAAGTGCGTCTCTGTCTCTGTATATTCTGTATTCACTCTTTCACAGTGTGTGTCTCTCTCTGTGTGTCTCTCTCAGTGAGTGTGTCTCCTTCAGTGTGAATGTTTCTGGTTCTTTAGTGTGTGTGTGTGTCTCTCTCTGAATGTGTATGTGTCTCAGTGTGTGTGTTTCTCAGTGTGTGTGTCTCTCAGTGTGTGTGTCTCTTTGTGCCTCTCCATGTATGTGTCTCTCAGTCTGTGTTTTAGTCTCTTTGTGTGTGTGTCTCTGTCTGTTTCTCTCTCTCTGTGTGGATGTCTCTCTCTCACTCAGTGTGAGTGTGTATCTCACTCTGCATGTGTTTCTCTAATTGTGTGTGTGCCTTGTCAACGTAGGTGACACTCTCAATTTTTGTGTCTCCGTGTGTGTGTCTCAGAATGTGTGACTCTCTGAGTGTTTTTTTTGGTTTTTTTTTCTTTTTTTTAAATTTTTTATTTTTTTTTAAATTTTAAAATCTTTAATTCTTACATGCGTTCCCAAACATGAACCCCCCTCCCACCTCCCTCCCCACAACATCTCTCTGGGTCATCCCCATGCACCTGAGTGTTTTGTCTCAATTACAGGTTGTGTGTCTCTCTCAGTGTGTGTGACTCGTTCAGTGTGAGGGTTCTGGTTCTTAGCGTGTGTGTCTCTCATTGTGTTTGTTTCACGGTATGTGTGTCTCCCTATGAATGTGTGTGTCTCACTCTTGTGTATGACTCTCAGTGTGTTTATGTCTCTCTCTCAGTGTGTGTGACTCTTAGTGTGTGTGCCTTGCTCTTTGAGTGTGTGTGTCTCTGAGGGTTCCTGTGTGTGTCTCTCTCAGTTTGTGTGTCTCTTTCAGTGTGTGTTTCTGGTTCTTAGTGTGTGTGTTAATCTATGTATGTGTATGTGTCACGTGTGTGTCTCTATGTGTCTCTGTGTTGCCTTACGTGTATGTATCTCTCAGTCAGCGTTTTAGTCTCTGTTTGTGTGTGTGTGTCCCTTTCTGTGTTTCTCTCTCTGCGGATGGCTATTTCTCTCTCAGTGTGTGTGTGTATCTGTGTGTGTGTGTGTCTCTGTCAACATGTATGTCACTTGCAATTTGTGTGACTCCATGTGTGTCGTTCAGAATGTGTGACTCTCTGATTGTTTGTGTCTCTCTCTCAGGTTGTGTGTCTCTCTCAGTGTGTGTGACTCGTTCAGTGTGAGCTTTTCTGTTTTTTACCCTGTTTGTGTGTGTCTCTTTGTGTGTGTATGTCTCTCAGTGTGTGTGTCTCACTGTGAATGTCTATGTCTCTCTGCTGTGTGTGTCTCTCAGGGTGTTTGTGTCTCCTTCTCAGTGTGTGTGACTCTCGCTTTCTGTGGATCTTGCTCTCTGAGTGTGTGTGTCTCTGTGGGCCCCCGTGTGTGTGTCTCTCTCAGTGCGTGTGGGTCTGTTTCTCAGTGTGTATGTGTGTCTGTGTGTGCGTGTCTCTCTCTGTATGTGTACGTGCTTCGGTGTGAGTCTCTGAGTGTGCATGTCTCTATTGTCTCTCTCTTTTTGGAGACTCTCTCTCAGTGTTTAAGTCTTTCTCTGTGAGAGTATTTCTCTCTCACTGTGTTTGTCACCCTATCTCTCAGTGTGTGTGTGTGTGTCTCTCTATATATGTTTATGTCCCTAAATGTGTTTGTCTGTCTCAGTGTGTGTGTGTCCCACAATATCTGTGTCTCTCCCCCACTGTGTATGTCTCCCTCAGTGTGTGTCTCTCCGCATGTGTGTGTTTGTCTCTCTCTCTCAGTTTGTGTGGAGAGCTCTCAGTGTGTGTGTGTGTCTTTATGGTGTGTGTTTCTGTGTGTGTGTGTCTCTGTGTGACTCCCACAGTGTCTCTGTTTGTGTTTCTCCCATGTGTCTCTCAATGTGTGTGTGTCTGTCTCACTGTGCGTCTGCCTCAGTGTTCGTGTCTGTTTTTAGTGATTGTGTGAGTGTCTCAGTGTGTCTGTCTCTCAGGGTGTTTGTGTCTCTCAGGGTGTGTGAGTCTCTCTCTCTGTATGTCTATGTCTCTAAGCCTGTGTGTGGGTTTCACCGTGTGTGCCTCCCAATGTTTGTGCCTCTCATTCAGTGTGTATGTCTAGCTCAGTGTGTGTGTCTCTCAGTGCCTGTTTCTCCTTCTCTGTGTGGATGTCTGTCTCATTGTGTGTGTCTCTCTCAGTGTGTCCGTGTCTCTGTATATTGTGTGTTAATTCTTTCACAGTGTGTGTCTCTCTCTGTGTGTCTCTCAGTGAGTGTGTCTCTTTCATGGTGAGTGTTTCTGTTTCTTAGCGGTGTGTGTCTCTCTCTCTCTCTCTCTGTATGTGTATGTGTCTCTGTGTGTGTGTCTCTATGTGTCTGTGTGTTGCCTGTCTGTGTTTGTGTCTCTCAGTCTGTGTTTTCATCTCACTTTATGTGTGTGACTACGTTTCTCTCTCTCTGTGTGGATGTCTCTTTCTCACTCAGTGTGTGTGTGTCTCTCTCTGTATGTGTGTCTATAATTGTGTTTCTCCGTCAGCGTGCATGTCACTCAAATTTCTTGTGTCTCCATGTGTGTCTCTCAGAATGTGTGACTCTCCGAGTGTCTGTGTCACTCTCTCAAGTAGGGTTCTCTCTCAGTGTGTGTGACTCCTTCAGTGTGAGGGTTCCTTGTTCTTAGCGTGTGTGTGTTTTCTCTATCTCAGTGCGTATGTCTCTCAGTGTGTGTGTTTCTCCCTGTGAATGTGAGTGTCTCCCTCTTTTGCGTGTGTCTCTCAGTGTGTTTGTGTCGCTCTCTCAAGGTGTGTGACTCTCAGTGCGTTTGCATCTCTCTCGGTGTTTGTGACTCTCAGTGTGTTTGTGTGTCTCTCTCAGTGTGTGTGACTCTCTCCATCTGTGTGTCTTGCTCTCTGAGTGTGTGTCTCTCGGAGGGTCCCTGTGTGTTTGTCTCTCTCAGTTTTTCTGTGTCTGTTTCTCAGTGTGTCTCTGTGTCTCCGTGTGTGTGCCCCTCTTTGTATGTGTATGTGTCTGTTTGAGTCCCTCAGGGTGTGTATCTCTCAGTGTGTGTGTATCATTCAGTGTGAGTGTTTCTGGTTCTTACCCTGTGTGTTGTCTCTGTGTGTGTGTGTGTTTCTGCTTCTGAGGGTGTATGTGTGTCTCTGTGCCTCTTTCTATATTTGTGGTGTCTCAGTGTGTGTCTCTATGTGACTCTGTGTTGCCTCTGCATGTTTGTGTCTCTCAGTCTGTGTTTCAGGCACTTTTTGTGTGTGAGTCTCACTGTGTGCTTCTCTCTCAGTGTGTGTGTGTGTGTGTGTTGTGTGTATCTCTCTGTATGTGTATGTCTCTCAGTGTGTTAGTCACTCTCAATTTGTGTGTCTCCGTGCGTGTCTATCAGAATGTGTGTCTCTCAGTATGTGTCTCTCTCAGTGTGTGTGTGTCGCGTTAAGCGAAAGTGTTTCTGGTTCTTAGCGTGTTTGTCTCTCTCTCTGTCTCTGTGTGTATGTCTTTCAGTGTGTGCGTGTCTCCCTGTGAATGTGTGTGTCTGTCTCTTATGTGTTTGTCTCTCAGTGTGTTTGTGTCTCTCTCTCAATATGTGTGACTCTTAGTGAGTTTGTGTTTCTCTCTGAGTGTATGTGATTCTCTCACTCTGTGTGTCTTGCTCTGTGAGTGTGTATGCCTCTGTGGGTCCCTGTGTGTGTGTGCGTCTCTCAGCGTGGGTGTGTTTGTCTCTCCCTCTCAGTGTGTGTGGTGAACTCTCAGTGTGTGTGTGTGTGTGTGTGTGTGTCAGGGTGTGTGTTTCTGTGTGCATGTGTCTCTGTGTGAATCCACAGTGTCTCTGTTCGTGTATCTCCAATTGTGTCTCTCAATGTGTGTGAGTCTGTCACATTGTGTGTCTGCCTCTGTGTTGTGTATCTGTTTTTAGTGTTTGTGTGAGTCTCTCAAGATGTCTGTCTCTCAGTCTGTTTGTATCTCTCCATGTGTGTGAGTCTCTCTCTCTCTCTGTGTCGATGTCTCTGAGCCTGTGTGTGTGTTTCACTGTGTGTGTCTCACAATGTTTTGCCTCTCACTCAGTGTGTATGTCTCTCTCAGTGGGTGTGTCTCGCAGTGCCTGTTTCTCCTTCTCTGTGTGGATGACTGTCTCATTGTGTTGTCTTTCTAAGTGCGTCTCTGTCTCTGTATAGTCTGTATTCACTCTTTCACAGTGTGTGTCCCTCTCTGTGTGTCTCTCTCAGTGAGTGTGTCTCCTTCAGTGTGAATGTTTCTGGTTCTTAGTGTGTGTGTGTGTCTCTCTCTGAATGTGTATGTGTCTCAGTGTGTGTGTTTCTCAGTGTGTGTGTCTCTCAGTGTGTGTGTCTCTTTGTGCCTCTCCATGTATGTGTCTCTCAGTCTGTGTTTTAGTCTCTTTGTGTGTGTGTCTCTGTCTGTTTCTCTCTCTCTGTGTGGATGTCTCTCTCTCACTCAGTGTGAGTGTGTATCTCACTCTGCATGTGTTTCTCTAATTGTGTGTGTGCCTTGTCAACGTAGGTGACACTCTCAATTTTTGTGTCTCCGTGTGTGTGTCTCAGAATGTGTGACTCTCTGAGTGTTTTTTTGGTTTTTTTTTTCTTTTTTTTTAAATTTTTTATTTTTTTTAAATTTTAAAATCTTTAATTCTTACATGCGTTCCCAAACATGAACCCCCCTCCCACCTCCCTCCCCACAACATCTCTCTGGGTCATCCCCATGCACCTGAGTGTTTTGTCTCAATTACAGGTTGTGCGTCTCTCTCAGTGTGTGTGACTCATTCAGTGTGAGGGTTCTGGTTCTTAGCGTGTGTGTCTCTCATTGCGTTTGTTTCACGGTATGTGTGTCTCCCTATGAATGTGTGTGTCTCACTCTTGTGTATGACTCTCAGTGTGTTTATGTCTCTCTCTCAGTGTGTGTGACTCTTAGTGTGTGTGCCTTGCTCTTTGAGTGTGTGTGTCTCTGAGGGTTCCTGTGTGTGTCTCTCTCAGTTTGTGTGTCTCTTTCAGTGTGTGTTTCTGGTTCTTAGTGTGTGTGTTAATCTATGTATGTGTATGTGTCACGTTGTGTGTCTCTATGTGTCTCTGTGTTGCCTTACGTGTATGTATCTCTCAGTCAGCGTTTTAGTCTCTGTTTGTGTGTGTGTGTCCCTTTCTGTGTTTCTCTCTCTGCGGATGGCTATTTCTCTCTCAGTGTGTGTGTGTATCTGTGTGTGTGTGTGTCTCTGTCAACATGTATGTCACTTGCAATTTGTGTGACTCCATGTGTGTCGTTCAGAATGTGTGACTCTCTGATTGTTTGTGTCTCTCTCTCAGGTTGTGTGTCTCTCTCAGTGTGTGTGACTCGTTCAGTGTGAGCTTTTCTGTTTTTTACCCTGTTTGTGTGTGTCTCTTTGTGTGTGTATGTCTCTCAGTGTGTGTGTCTCACTGTGAATGTCTATGTCTCTCTGCTGTGTGTGTCTCTCAGGGTGTTTGTGTCTCCTTCTCAGTGTGTGTGACTCTCGCTTTCTGTGGATCTTGCTCTCTGAGTGTGTGTGTCTCTGTGGGCCCCTGTGTGTGTGTCTCTCTCAGTGCGTGTGGGTCTGTTTCTCAGTGTGTATGTGTGTCTGTGTGTGCGTGTCTCTCTCTGTATGTGTACGTGCTTCGGTGTGAGTCTCTGAGTGTGCATGTCTCTATTGTCTCTCTCTTTTTGGAGACTCTCTCTCAGTGTTTAAGTCTTTCTCTGTGAGAGTATTTCTCTCTCACTGTGTTTGTCACCCCTATCTCTCAGTGTGTGTGTGTGTGTCTCTCTATATATGTTTATGTCCCTAAATGTGTTTGTCTGTCTCAGTGTGTGTGTGTCCCACAATATCTGTGTCTCTCCCCCACTGTGTATGTCTCCCTCAGTATGTGTGTCTCTCCGCATGTGTGTGTTTGTCTCTCTCTCTCAGTTTGTGTGGAGAACTCTCAGTGTGTGTGTGTGTCTTTATGGTGTGTGTTTCTGTGTGTGTGTGTCTCTGTGTGACTCCCACAGTGTCTCTGTTTGTGTTTCTCCCATGTGTCTCTCAATGTGTGTGTGTCTGTCTCACTGTGCGTCTGCCTCAGTGTTTGTGTCTGTTTTTAGTGATTGTGTGAGTGTCTCAGTGTGTCTGTCTCTCAGGGTGTTTGTGTCTCTCAGGGTGTGTGAGTCTCTCTCTCTGTATGTCTACGTCTCTAAGCCTGTGTGTGGGTTTCACCGTGTGTGCCTCCCAATGTTTGTGCCTCTCATTCAGTGTGTATGTCTAGCTCAGTGTGTGTGTCTCTCAGTGCCTGTTTCTCCTTCTCTGTGTGGATGTCTGTCTCATTGTGTGTGTCTCTCTCAGTGTGTCCGTGTCTCTGTATATTGTGTGTTAATTCTTTCACAGTGTGTGTCTCTCTCTGTGTGTCTCTCAGTGAGTGTGTCTCTTTCATGGTGAGTGTTTCTGTTTCTTAGCGTGTGTGTCTCTCTCTCTCTCTCTCTGTATGTGTATGTGTCTCTGTGTGTGTGTCTCTATGTGTCTGTGTGTTGCCTGTCTGTGTTTGTGTCTCTCAGTCTGTGTTTTCATCTCACTTTATGTGTGTGACTACGTTTCTCTCTCTCTGTGTGGATGTCTCTTTCTCACTCAGTGTGTGTGTGTCTCTCTCTGTATGTGTGTCTATAATTGTGTTTCTCCGTCAGCGTGCATGTCACTCAAATTTCTTGTGTCTCCATGTGTGTCTCTCAGAATGTGTGACTCTCCGAGTGTCTGTGTCACTCTCTCAAGTAGGGTTCTCTCTCAGTGTGTGTGACTCCTTCAGTGTGAGGGTTCCTTGTTCTTAGCGTGTGTGTGTTTCTCTATCTCAGTGCGTATGTCTCTCAGTGTGTGTGTTTCTCCCTGTGAATGTGAGTGTCTCCCTCTTTTGCGTGTGTCTCTCAGTGTGTTTGTGTCGCTCTCTCAAGGTGTGTGACTCTCAGTGCGTTTGCATCTCTCTCGGTGTTTGTGACTCTCAGTGTGTTTGTGTGTCTCTCTCAGTGTGTGTGACTCTCTCCATCTGTGTGTCTTGCTCTCTGAGTGTGTGTCTCTCGGAGGGTCCCTGTGTGTTTGTCTCTCTCAGTTTTTCTGTGTCTGTTTCTCAGTGTGTCTCTGTGTCTCCGTGTGTGTGCCCCTCTTTGTATGTGTATGTGTCTGTTTGAGTCCCTCAGGGTGTGTATCTCTCAGTGTGTGTGTATCATTCAGTGTGAGTGTTTCTGGTTCTTACCCTGTGTGTTGTCTCTGTGTGTGTGTGTGTTTCTGCTTCTGAGGGTGTATGTGTGTCTCTGTGCCTCTTTCTATATTTGTGGTGTCTCAGTGTGTGTCTCTATGTGACTCTGTGTTGCCTCTGCATGTTTGTGTCTCTCAGTCTGTGTTTCAGGCACTTTTTGTGTGTGAGTCTCACTGTGTGCTTCTCTCTCAGTGTGTGTGTGTGTGTGTGTGTGTGTATCTCTCTGTATGTGTATGTCTCTCAGTGTGTTAGTCACTCTCAATTTGTGTGTCTCCGTGCGTGTCTATCAGAATGTGTGTCTCTCAGTATGTGTCTCTCTCAGTGTGTGTGTGTCGCGTTAAGCGAAAGTGTTTCTGGTTCTTAGCGTGTTTGTCTCTCTCTCTGTCTCTGTGTGTATGTCTTTCAGTGTGTGCGTGTCTCCCTGTGAATGTGTGTGTCTGTCTCTTATGTGTTTGTCTCTCCAGTGTGTTTGTGTCTCTCTCTCAATATGTGTGACTCTTAGTGAGTTTGTGTTTCTCTCTGAGTGTATGTGATTCTCTCACTCTGTGTGTCTTGCTCTGTGAGTGTGTATGCCTCTGTGGGTCCCTGTGTGTGTGTGCGTCTCTCAGCGTGGGTGTGTTTGTCTCTCCCTCTCAGTGTGTGTGGTGAACTCTCAGTGTGTGTGTGTGTGTGTGTGTGTGTCAGGGTGTGTGTTTCTGTGTGCATGTGTCTCTGTGTGAATCCCACAGTGTCTCTGTTCGTGTATCTCCAATTGTGTCTCTCAATGTGTGTGAGTCTGTCACATTGTGTGTCTGCCTCTGTGTTGTGTATCTGTTTTTAGTGTTTGTGTGAGTCTCTCAAGATGTCTGTCTCTCAGTCTGTTTGTATCTCTCCATGTGTGTGAGTCTCTCTCTCTCTCTGTGTCGATGTCTCTGAGCCTGTGTGTGTGTTTCACTGTGTGTGTCTCACAATGTTTTGCCTCTCACTCAGTGTGTATGTCTCTCTCAGTGGGTGTGTCTCGCAGTGCCTGTTTCTCCTTCTCTGTGTGGATGACTGTCTCATTGTGTTGTCTTTCTAAGTGCGTCTCTGTCTCTGTATAGTCTGTATTCACTCTTTCACAGTGTGTGTCCCTCTCTGTGTGTCTCTCTCAGTGAGTGTGTCTCCTTCAGTGTGAATGTTTCTGGTTCTTAGTGTGTGTGTGTGTCTCTCTCTGAATGTGTATGTGTCTCAGTGTGTGTGTTTCTCAGTGTGTGTGTCTCTCAGTGTGTGTGTCTCTTTGTGCCTCTCCATGTATGTGTCTCTCAGTCTGTGTTTTAGTCTCTTTGTGTGTGTGTCTCTGTCTGTTTCTCTCTCTCTGTGTGGATGTCTCTCTCTCACTCAGTGTGAGTGTGTATCTCACTCTGCATGTGTTTCTCTAATTGTGTGTGTGCCTTGTCAACGTAGGTGACACTCTCAATTTTTGTGTCTCCGTGTGTGTGTCTCAGAATGTGTGACTCTCTGAGTGTTTTTTTGGTTTTTTTTTCTTTTTTTTAAATTTTTTATTTTTTTTAAATTTTAAAATCTTTAATTCTTACATGCGTTCCCAAACATGAACCCCCCTCCCACCTCCCTCCCCACAACATCTCTCTGGGTCATCCCCATGCACCTGAGTGTTTTGTCTCAATTACAGGTTGTGCGTCTCTCTCAGTGTGTGTGACTCATTCAGTGTGAGGGTTCTGGTTCTTAGCGTGTGTGTCTCTCATTGCGTTTGTTTCACGGTATGTGTGTCTCCTATGAATGTGTGTGTCTCACTCTTGTGTATGACTCTCAGTGTGTTTATGTCTCTCTCTCAGTGTGTGTGACTCTTAGTGTGTGTGCCTTGCTCTTTGAGTGTGTGTGTCTCTGAGGGTTCCTGTGTGTGTCTCTCTCAGTTTGTGTGTCTCTTTCAGTGTGTGTTTCTGGTTCTTAGTGTGTGTGTTAATCTATGTATGTGTATGTGTCACGTTGTGTGTCTCTATGTGTCTCTGTGTTGCCTTACGTGTATGTATCTCTCAGTCAGCGTTTTAGTCTCTGTTTGTGTGTGTGTGTCCCTTTCTGTGTTTCTCTCTCTGCGGATGGCTATTTCTCTCTCAGTGTGTGTGTGTATCTGTGTGTGTGTGTGTCTCTGTCAACATGTATGTCACTTGCAATTTGTGTGACTCCATGTGTGTCGTTCAGAATGTGTGACTCTCTGATTGTTTGTGTCTCTCTCTCAGGTTGTGTGTCTCTCTCAGTGTGTGTGACTCGTTCAGTGTGAGCTTTTCTGTTTTTTACCCTGTTTGTGTGTGTCTCTTTGTGTGTGTATGTCTCTCAGTGTGTGTGTCTCACTGTGAATGTCTATGTCTCTCTGCTGTGTGTGTCTCTCAGGGTGTTTGTGTCTCCTTCCTCAGTGTGTGTGACTCTCGCTTTCTGTGGATCTTGCTCTCTGAGTGTGTGTGTCTCTGTGGGCCCCTGTGTGTGTGTCTCTCTCAGTGCGTGTGGGTCTGTTTCTCAGTGTGTATGTGTGTCTGTGTGTGCGTGTCTCTCTCTGTATGTGTACGTGCTTCGGTGTGAGTCTCTGAGTGTGCATGTCTCTATTGTCTCTCTCTTTTTGGAGACTCTCTCTCAGTGTTTAAGTCTTTCTCTGTGAGAGTATTTCTCTCTCACTGTGTTTGTCACCCTATCTCTCAGTGTGTGTGTGTGTGTCTCTCTATATATGTTTATGTCCCTAAATGTGTTTTGTCTGTCTCAGTGTGTGTGTGTCCCACAATATCTGTGTCTCTCCCCCACTGTGTATGTCTCCCTCAGTATGTGTGTCTCTCCGCATGTGTGTGTTTGTCCTCTCTCTCTCAGTTTGTGTGGAGAACTCTCAGTGTGTGTGTGTGTCTTTATGGTGTGTGTTTCTGTGTGTGTGTGTCTCTGTGTGACTCCCACAGTGTCTCTGTTTGTGTTTCTCCCATGTGTCTCTCAATGTGTGTGTGTCTGTCTCACTGTGCGTCTGCCTCAGTGTTCGTGTCTGTTTTTAGTGATTGTGTGAGTGTCTCAGTGTGTCTGTCTCTCAGGGTGTTTGTGTCTCTCAGGGTGTGTGAGTCTCTCTCTCTGTATGTCTATGTCTCTAAGCCTGTGTGTGGGTTTCACCGTGTGTGCCTCCCAATGTTTGTGCCTCTCATTCAGTGTGTATGTCTAGCTCAGTGTGTGTGTCTCTCAGTGCCTGTTTCTCCTTCTCTGTGTGGATGTCTGTCTCATTGTGTGTGTCTCTCTCAGTGTGTCCGTGTCTCTGTATATTGTGTGTTAATTCTTTCACAGTGTGTGTCTCTCTCTGTGTGTCTCTCTCAGTGAGTGTGTCTCTTTCATGGTGAGTGTTTCTGGTTCTTAGCGTCTGTGTCTCTCTCTCTCTCTCTCTCTGTATGTGTATGTGTCTCTGTGTGTGTGTCTCTATGTGTCTCTGTGTTGCCTGTCTGTGTTTGTGTCTCTCAGTCTGTGTTTTCATCTCACTTTATGTGTGTGACTATGTTTCTCTCTCTCTGTGTGGATGTCTCTTTCTCACTCAGTGTGTGTGTGTCTCTCTCTGTATGTGTGTCTATAATTGTGTTTCTCCGTCAGCGTGCATGTCACTCAAATTTCTTGTGTCTCCATGTGTGTCTCTCAGAATGTGTGACTCTCCGAGTGTCTGTGTCACTCTCTCAAGTAGGGTTCTCTCTCAGTGTGTGTGACTCCTTCAGTGTGAGGGTTCCTTGTTCTTAGCGTGTGTGTGTTTCTCTATCTCAGTGCGTATGTCTCTCAGTGTGTGTGTTTCTCCCTGTGAATGTGAGTGTCTCCCTCTTTTGCGTGTGTCTCTCAGTGTGTTTGTGTCGCTCTCTCAAGGTGTGTGACTCTCAGTGCGTTTGCATCTCTCTCGGTGTTTGTGACTCTCAGTGTGTTTGTGTGTCTCTCTCAGTGTGTGTGACTCTCTCCATCTGTGTGTCTTGCTCTCTGAGTGTGTGTCTCTCGGAGGGTCCCTGTGTGTTTGTCTCTCTCAGTTTTTCTGTGTCTGTTTCTCAGTGTGTCTCTGTGTCTCCGTGTGTGTGCCCCTCTTTGTATGTGTATGTGTCTGTTTGAGTCCCTCAGGGTGTGTATCTCTCTCAGTGTGTGTGTATCATTCAGTGTGAGTGTTTCTGGTTCTTACCCTGTGTGTTGTCTCTGTGTGTGTGTGTGTTTCTGCTTCTGAGGGTGTATGTGTGTCTCTGTGCCTCTTTCTATATTTGTGGTGTCTCAGTGTGTGTCTCTTATGTGACTCTGTGTTGCCTCTGCATGTTTGTGTCTCTCAGTCTGTGTTTCAGGCACTTTTTGTGTGTGAGTCTCACTGTGTACTTCTCTCTCAGTGTGTGTGTGTGTGTGTGTGTGTGTGTATCTCTCTGTATGTGTATGTCTCTCAGTGTGTTAGTCACTCTCAATTTGTGTGTCTCCGTGCGTGTCTATCAGAATGTGTGTCTCTCAGTATGTGTCTCTCTCAGTGTGTGTGTGTTGCGTTAAGCGAAAGTGTTTCTGGTTCTTAGCGTGTTTGTCTCTCTCTCTGTCTCTGTGTGTATGTCTTTCAGTGTGTGCGTGTCTCCCTGTGAATGTGTGTGTCTGTCTCTTATGTGTTTGTCTCTCAGTGTGTTTTGTGTCTCTCTCTCAATATGTGTGACTCTTAGTGAGTTTGTGTTTCTCTCTGAGTGTATGTGATTCTCTCACTCTGTGTGTCTTGCTCTGTGAGTGTGTATGCCTCTGTGGGTCCCTGTGTGGTGTGTGCGTCTCTCAGCGTGGGTGTGTTTGTCTCTCCCTCTCAGTGTGTGTGGTGAACTCTCAGTGTGTGTGTGTGTGTGTGTGTGTGTGTTTCAGGGTGTGTGTTTCTGTGTGCATGTGTCTCTGTGTGAATCCCACAGTGTCTCTGTTCGTGTATCTCCAATTGTGTCTCTCAATGTGTGTGAGTCTGTCGCATTGTGTGTCTGCCTCTGTGTTGTGTATCTGTTTTTAGTGTTTGTGTGAGTCTCTCAAGATGTCTGTCTCTCAGTCTGTTTGTATCTCTCCATGTGTGTGAGTCTCTCTCTCTCTCTGTGTCTATGTCTCTGAGCCTGTGTGTGTGTTTCACTGTGTGGTGTCTCACAATGTTTTGCCTCTCACTCAGTGTGTATGTCTCTCTCAGTGGGTGTGTCTCGCAGTGCCTGTTTCTCCTTCTCTGTGTGGATGACTGTCTCATTGTGTTGTCTTTCTAAGTGCGTCTCTCTCTCTGTATAGTCTGTATTCACTCTTTCACAGTGTGTGTCTCTCTCTGTGTGTCTCCTCTCAGTGAGTGTGTCTCCTTCAGTGTGAATGTTTCTGGTTCTTAATGTGTGTGTGTGTCTCTCTCTGAATGTGTATGTGTCTCAGTGTGTGTGTTTTCTCAGTGTGTGTGTCTCTCAGTGTGTGTGTCTCTTTGTGCCTCTCCATGTATGTGTCTCTCAGTCTGTGTTTTAGTCTCTTTGTGTGTGTGTCTCTGTCTGTTTCTCTCTCTCTGTGTGGATGTCTCTCTCTCACTCAGTGTGAGTGTGTATCTCACTCTGCATGTGTTTCTCTAATTGTGTGTGTGCCTTGTCAACGTAGGTGACACTCTCAATTTTTGTGTCTCCGTGTGTGTGTCTCAGAATGTGTGACTCTCTGAGTGTTTTTTTGGTTTTTTTTTTCTTTTTTTTAATTTTTTATTTTTTTTAAATTTTAAAATCTTTAATTCTTACATGCGTTCCCAAACATGAACCCCCTCCCACCTCCCTCCCCACAACATCTCTCTGGGTCATCCCCATGCACCTGAGTGTTTTGTCTCAATTACAGGTTGTGCGTCTCTCTCAGTGTGTGTGACTCATTCAGTGTGAGGGTTCTGGTTCTTTAGCGTGTGTGTCTCTCATTGCGTTTGTTTTCACGGTATGTGTGTCTCCCTATGAATGTGTGTGTCTCACTCTTGTGTATGACTCTCAGTGTGTTTATGTCTCTCTCTCATGTGTGTGACTCTTAGTGTGTGTGCCTTGCTCTTTGAGTGTGTGTGTCTCTGAGGGTTCCTGTGTGTGTCTCTCTCAGTTTGTGTGTCTCTTTCAGTGTGTGTTTCTGGTTCTTAGTGTGTGTGTTAATCTATGTATGTGTATGGTGTCACGTTGTGTGTCTCTATGTGTCTCTGTGTTGCCTTACGTGTATGTATCTCTCAGTCAGCGTTTTAGTCTCTGTTTGTGTGTGTGTGTCCCTTTCTGTGTTTCTCTCTCTGCGGATGGCTATTTCTCTCTCAGTGTGTGTGTGTATCTGTGTGTGTGTGTGTCTCTGTCAACATGTATGTCACTTGCAATTTGTGTGACTCCATGTGTGTCGTTCAGAATGTGTGACTCTCTGATTGTTTGTGTCTCTCTCTCAGGTTGTGTGTCTCTCTCAGTGTGTGTGACTCGTTCAGTGTGAGCTTTTCTGTTTTTTACCCTGTTTGTGTGTGTCTCTTTGTGTGTGTATGTCTCTCAGTGTGTGTGTCTCACTGTGAATGTCTATGTCTCTCTGCTGTGTGTGTCTCTCAGGGTGTTTGTGTCTCCTTCTCAGTGTGTGTGACTCTCGCTTTCTGTGGATCTTGCTCTCTGAGTGTGGTGTGTCTCTGTGGGCCCCCGTGTGTGTGTCTCTCTCAGTGGCGTGTGGGTCTGTTTCTCAGTGTGTATGTGTGTCTGTGTGTGCGTGTCTCTCTCTGTATGTGTACGTGCTTCGGTGTGAGTCTCTGAGTGTGCATGTCTCTATTGTCTCTCTCTTTTTGGAGACTCTCTCTCTCAGTGTTTAAGTCTTTCTCTGTGAGAGTATTTCTCTCTCACTGTGTTTGTCACCCTATCTCTCAGTGTGTGTGTGTGTGTCTCTCTATATATGTTTATGTCCCTAAATGTGTTTGTCTGTCTCAGTGTGTGTGTGTCCCACAATATCTGTGTCTCTCCCCCACTGTGTATGTCTCCCTCAGTATGTGTGTCTCTCGCATGTGTGTGTTGTCTCTCTCTCTCTCTCAGTTTGTGTGGAGAACTCTCAGTGTGTGTGTGTGTCTTTATGGTGTGTGTTTCTGTGTGTGTGTGTCTCTGTGTGACTCCCACAGTGTCTCTGTTTGTGTTTCTCCCATGTGTCTCTCAATGTGTGTGTGTCTGTCTCACTGTGCGTCTGCCTCAGTGTTCGTGTCTGTTTTTAGTGATTGTGTGAGTGTCTCAGTGTGTCTGTCTCTCAGGGTGTTTGTGTCTCTCAGGGTGTGTGAGTCTCTCTCTCTGTATGTCTATGTCTCTAAGCCTGTGTGTGGGTTTCACCGTGTGTGCCTCCAATGTTTGTGCCTCTCATTCAGTGTGTATGTCTAGCTCAGTGTGTGTGTCTCTCAGTGCCTGTTTCTCCTTCTCTGTGTGGATGTCTGTCTCATTGTGTGTGTCTCTCTCAGTGTGTCCGTGTCTCTGTATATTGTGTGTTAATTCTTTCACAGTGTGTCTCTCTCTGTGTGTCTCTCAGTGAGTGTGTCTCTTTCATGGTGAGTGTTTTCTGGTTCTTAGCGTCTGTGTCTCTCTCTCTCTCTCTCTGTATGTGTATGTGTTCTGTGTGTGTGTCTCTATGTGTCTCTGTGTTGCCTGTCTGTGTTTGTGTCTCTCAGTCTGTGTTTTCATCTCACTTTATGTGTGTGACTACGTTTCTCTCTCTCTGTGTGGATGTCTCTTTCTCACTCAGTGTGTGTGTGTCTCTCTCTGTATGTGTGTCTATAATTGTGTTTCTCCGTCAGCGTGCATGTCACTCAAATTTCTTGTGTCTCCATGTGTGTCTCTCAGAATGTGTGACTCTCCGAGTGTCTGTGTCACTCTCTCAAGTAGGGTTCTCTCTCAGTGTGTGTGACTCCTTCAGTGTGAGGGTTCCTTGTTCTTAGCGTGTGTGTGTTTCTCTATCTCGTGTGTATGTCTCTCAGTGTGTGTGTTTTCTCCCTGTGAATGTGAGTGTCTCCCTCTTTTGCGTGTGTCTCTCAGTGTGTTTGTGTCGCTCTCTCAAGGTGTGTGACTCTCAGTGCGTTTGCATCTCTCTCGGTGTTTGTGACTCTCAGTGTGTTTGTGTGTCTCTCTCAGTGTGTGTGACTCTCTCCATCTGTGTGTCTTGCTCTCTGAGTGTGTGTCTCTCGAGGGTCCTGTGTGTTTGTCTCTCTCAGTTTTTCTGTGTCTGTTTCTCAGTGTGTCTCTGTGTCTCCGTGTGTGTGCCCCTTTTGTATGTGTATGTGTCTGTTTGAGTCCCTCAGGGTGTGTATCTCTCTCAGTGTGTGTGTATCATTCAGTGTGAGTGTTTCTGGTTCTTACCCTGTGTGTTGTCTCTGTGTGTGTGTGTGTTTCTGCTTCTGAGGGTGTATGTGTGTCTCTGTGCCTCTTTCTATATTTGTGGTGTCTCAGTGTGTGTCTCTATGTGACTCTGTGTTGCCTCTGCATGTTTGTGTCTCTCAGTCTGTGTTTCAGGCACTTTTTGTGTGTGAGTCTCACTGTGTACTTCTCTCTCAGTGTGTGTGTGTGTGTGTGTGTGTGTATCTCTCTGTATGTGTATGTCTCTCAGTGTGTTAGTCACTCTCAATTTGTGTGTCTCCGTGCGTGTCTATCAGAATGTGTGTCTCTCAGTATGTGTCTCTCTCAGTGTGTGTGTGTCGCGTTAAGCGAAAAGTGTTTCTGGTTCTTAGCGTGTTTGTCTCTCTCTCTGTCTCTGTGTGTATGTCTTTCAGTGTGTGCGTGTCTCCTGTGAATGTGTGTCTGTCTCTTATGTGTTTGTCTCTCAGTGTGTTTGTGTCTCTCTCTCAATATGTGTGACTCTTAGTGAGTTTGTGTTTCTGAGTGTTGTGATTCTCTCACTCTGTGTGTCTTGCTCTGTGAGTGTGTATGCCTCTGTGGGTCCCTGTGTGTGTGTGCGTCTCTCAGCGTGGGTGTGTTTGTCTCTCCCTCTTCAGTGTGTGTGGTGAACTCTCAGTGTGTGTGTGTGTGTGTGTGTGTGTGTGTGTCAGGGTGTGTGTTTCTGTGTGCATGTGTCTCTGTGTGAATCCCACAGTGTCTCTGTTCGTGTATCTCCAATTGTGTCTCTCAATGTGTGTGAGTCTGTCACATTGTGTGTCCTGCCTCTGTGTTGTGTATCTGTTTTTAGTGTTTGTGTGAGTCTCTCAAGATGTCTGTCTCTCAGTCTGTTTGTATCTCTCCATGTGTGTGAGTCTCTCTCTCTCTCTGTGTCGATGTCTCTGAGCCTGTGTGTGTGTTTCACTGTGTGTGTCTCACAATGTTTTGCCTCTCACTCAGTGTGTATGTCTCTCTCAGTGGGTGTGTCTCGCAGTGCCTGTTTCTCCTTCTCTGTGTGGATGACTGTCTCATTGTGTTGTCTTTCTAAGTGCGTCTCTCTCTCTGTATATCTGTATTCACTCTTTCACAGTGTGTGTCTCTCTCTGTGTGTCTCTCTCAGTGAGTGTGTCTCCTTCAGTGTGAATGTTTCTGGTTCTTAGTGTGTGTGTGTGTCTCTCTCTGAATGTGTATGTGTCTCAGTTGTGTGTGTTCTCAGTGTGTGTGTCTCTCAGTGTGGTGTCTCTTTGTGCCTCTCCATGTATGTGTCTCTCAGTCTGTGTTTTAGTCTCTTTGTGTGTGTGTCTCTGTCTGTTTCTCTCTCTCTGTGTGGATGTCTCTCTCTCACTCAGTGTGAGTGTGTATCTCACTCTGCATGTGTTTCTCTAATTGTGTGTGTGCCTTGTCAACGTAGGTGACACTCTCAATTTTTGTGTCTCCGTGTGTGTGTCTCAGAATGTGTGACTCTCTGAGTGTTTTTTGTTTTTTTTCTTTTTTTAAATTTTTTATTTTTTTTAAATTTTAAAATCTTTAATTCTTACATGCGTTCCCAAACATGACCCCCTCCCACCTCCCTCCCCACAACATCTCTCTGGGTCATCCCCATGCACCTGAGTGTTTTGTCTCAATTACAGGTTGTGTGTCTCTCTCAGTGTGTGTGACTCGTTCAGTGTGAGGGTTCTGGTTCTTAGCGTGTGTGTCTCTCATTGTGTTTGTTTCACGGTATGTGTGTCTCCCTATGAATGTGTGTGTCTCACTCTTGTGTATGACTCTCAGTGTGTTTATGTCTCTCTCTCAGTGTGTGTGACTCTTAGTGTGTGTGCCTTGCTCTTTGAGTGTGTGTGTCTCTGAGGGTTCCTGTGTGTGTCTCTCTCAGTTTGTGTGTCTCTTTCAGTGTGTGTTTCTGGTTCTTAGTGTGTGTGTTAAATCTATGTATGTGTATGTGTCACGTTGTGTGTCTCTATGTGTCTCTGTGTTGCCTTACGTGTATGTATCTCTCAGTCAGCGTTTTAGTCTCTGTTTTGTGTGTGTGTGTCCCTTTCTGTGTTTCTCTCTCTGCGGATGGCTATTTCTCTCTCAGTGTGTGTGTGTATCTGTGTGTGTGTGTGTCTCTGTCAACATGTATGTCACTTGCAATTTGTGTGACTCCATGTGTGTCGTTCAGAATGTGTGACTCTCTGATTGTTTGTGTCTCTCTCTCAGGTTGTGTGTCTCTCTCAGTGTGTGTGACTCGTTCAGTGTGAGCTTTCTGTTTTTTACCCTGTTTGTGTGTGTCTCTTTGTGTGTGTATGTCTCTCAGTGTGTGTGTCTCACTGTGAATGTCTATGTCTCTCTGCTGTGTGTGTCTCTCAGGGTGTTTGTGTCTCCTTCTCAGTGTGTGTGACTCTCGCTTTCTGTGGATCTTGCTCTCTGAGTGTGTGTGTCTCTGTGGGCCCCGTGTGTGTGTCTCTCTCAGTGCGTGTGGGTCTGTTTCTCAGTGTGTATGTGTGTCTGTGTGTGCGTGTCTCTCTCTGTATGTGTACGTGCTTCGGTGTGAGTCTCTGAGTGTGCATGTCTCTATTGTCTCTCTCTTTTTGGAGACTCTCTCTCAGTGTTTAAGTCTTTCTCTGTGAGAGTATTTCTCTCTCACTGTGTTTGTCACCCTATCTCTCAGTGTGTGTGTGTGTCTCTCTATATATGTTTATGTCCCTAAAATGTGTTTGTCTGTCTCAGTGTGTGTGTGTCCCACAATATCTGTGTCTCTCCCCACTGTGTATGTCTCCCTCAGTGTGTGTCTCTCTCCGCATGTGTGTGTTTGTCTCTCTCTCTCAGTTTTGTGGAGAACTCTCAGTGTGTGTGTGTGTCTTTATGGTGTGTGTTTCTGTGTGTGTGTGTCTCTGTGTGACTCCCACAGTGTCTCTGTTTGTGTTTCTCCCATGTGTCTCTCAATGTGTGTGTGTCTGTCTCACTGTGCGTCTGCCCTCAGTGTTCGTGGTCTGTTTTTAGTGATTGTGTGAGTGTCTCAGTGTGTCTGTCTCTCAGGGTGTTTGTGTCTCTCAGGGTGTGTGAGTCTCTCTCTCTGTATGTCTACGTCTCTAAGCCTGTGTGTGGGTTTCACCGTGTGTGCCTCCCAATGTTTGTGCCTCTCATTCAGTGTGTATGTCTAGCTCAGTGTGTGTGTCTCTCAGTGCCTGTTTCTCCTTCTCTGTGTGGATGTCTGTCTCATTGTGTGTGTCTCTCTCAGTGTGTCCGTGTCTCTGTATATTGTGTGTTAATTCTTTCACAGTGTGTGTCTCTCTCTGTGTGTCTCTCTCAGTGAGTGTGTCTCTTTCATGGTGAGTGTTTCTGGTTCTTAGCGTCTGTGTCTCTCTCTCTCTCTCTCTGTATGTGTATGTGTCTCTGTGTGTGTGTCTCTATGTGTCTGTGTGTTGGCCTGTCTGTGTTTTTGTGTCTCTCAGTCTGTGTTTTTCATCTCACTTTATGTGTGTGACTACGTTTTCTCTCTCTCTGTGTGGATGTCTCTTCTCACTCAGTGTGTGTGTGTCTCTCTCTGTATGTGTGTCTATAAGTGTGTGTCTCCTGTCAGCGTGCGTGTCACTCAAATTTCTTGTGTCCATGTGTGTCTCTCAGAATGTGTGACTCTCCGAGTGTCTGTGTCACTCTCTCAAGTAGGGTTCTCTCTCAAGTGTGTGTGACTCCTTCAGTGTGAGGGTTCCTTGTTCTTAGCGTGCGTGGTGTGTGTTTCTCCTATCCTCGGTGTGTATGTCTCTCAGGTGTGTGTTTTCTCGCCTGTGAATGTGAGGTGTCTCCCTCTTTTGCGTGTGAATCTCTCGAGTGTCGTTTTGTCGTCGTACTCTCAAGGTGTGTGAACTCTCAGTGGCTTTTGGCATCTCTCTCGGTGTTTGTGACTCTCAGTGTGTTGTGTCTGTGCTCTCTCAGTGTGTGGTGAGCTGCTCTCCATCTGTGTGTCTTGCCTCTCTGAGTGTTGTGTCTCTGCGGAGGTCGCTGTTGTTTGTCTCTCTCAGTTTTTCGTGTGTCTGTTCTCAGTGTGTCTGTCTGTGCTCCGTGTGTGAGCCCGGCTCTTTGTATGGTGTGTCTGTTTGAGTCTCTCAGGGTGTGTTGTCATCTCTCAGTGTGTGTGGTATCATTCAGGTAGTGTTTCTGGTTCTTACGCCTGTGTGTTGTTCTGTGTGTGTGTGGTGTTTTCTGCTTCTGAGGTGTATGTGTGTCTCTGTGGCCTCTTCTATATTTGTGGTGATCTCAGTGTGTCGTCTCTATGTGACTCTGTGTTTGCTCTGGGCATGTTTTGTTTTGTCTCTCAGTCAGTGTTTCAGCTCACATTTTGTGTGTGGAGTCTCACTGTGTGCTTCTCTCTCAGTTGTGTGTGTGTGTAGTGTTGTGTATCTCTCTGTATGGTATGTGTCTCTCAGTGTGTATAGTCACTCTCATTTGTGTGTCTCCCGTGGCGTGTCTATGCGATGTTTGTGTCTCTCGTAATGTGTCTCTCTCAGTGTGTGTGTGTTCGCGTTAAGCGAAAGTGTTTTTCTGGTTCTTAGCAAGTTTGTCTGTCTCTGCCTGTCTGCTGTGTGTAATGTCTTTCAGTGTGTGGTGTCTCCCTGTGATTGTGTGTTGTCTGTTGTCTCTCAGTGTGTTTGTGTCTCTCTCTCAATATGTGTGACTCTTATGAGTTTGTGTTATCTCCTCTCTTGGAGTGTACATGTGATTCGTCTCACTTCTGTGTGTCTTGCTCTGATGAGTGTGTATGCCTCTGTGGGTCCTGTGTGTGTGTGCGTCTCTCAGCGTGGTGTGTTTTGTCTTCCCTCTCAGTGGTGATGTGGTGAACTCTTCAGTGTGTGTGTGGTGTGGTGGTGTGTGTTGTGTGGTTCAGGGTGTGTGTTCTGTGTGCATGTGTCTCTGTGCTGAATCCCACACGTGTCTCTGTTCGTGTATCCCCAATTGTGTCTCTATGTGTGTGAGTCTGTCACTGTTGTGTCTGCCTCTGTGTATGTGTATCTGTTTTAGTTGTTGTGTGAGTCTCTTCAAGATGTCTGTCTCTGCAGTCTTGTTTTGTATCTCTCAAGCATGTGTGTGACGTCTCGTCTGCTATATCTGTGTCGATGTCTCTGGCGCTGTGGTGTGTTTCATGTGTGTGTCATCACAATGTTTTGCCTCTCACATCAGTGTGTAATGTCTCTCTCAGTGGGTGTGTCTTCGCAGTGCCTGTTTCTCCTTTCTGTGTGGATGCATGTCTCATTGTTGTTGCTCTTTCTAGAGTGGCGTCTCTTCTCTGTATAAGTTCCTGTATTTCACTCTTTCACAGTGTGATGGTCTGCTCTCTGGTGTGTCTCTCTCAGTGAGTGTGTCTCTTCAGTGTGAACTGTTTCTGGTTCTTAGTGTGTGTGTGTGTCTCTCTCTGAATGTGTAATGTGTCCCAGTAGGTGTGTTTCTCGAGTGTGTGTGTCTCTCAGTGTGTGTGTGCTTTCTGTGGCCTCGCTCCATGTATGTGTCTCTCAGTCTGTGTTTTAGTCTCTCTTGTGTGTGTGTCTCTGTCTGTTTGCTGCCTCTTCTGTGTGGATGTCTCTCTCTCAAGCTCAGTGTGAGTGTGTATTCATTGCATGTGTTTCTCTCAATTGTGTGTGTGCTTGTAGACGTAGTTGACCCTCTCATTTATTGTGTCTCCGGTGTGTGGTCTCAGATGTGTGACTCCTCATTTGGTTTTCTTTAAATTCTTAAAACTGTTTAACACAGTCATGCCCTACTCCTCCCAGCTCTTGGGTCATCCGCCATCATGTTGTCTCAATGCGTTGTGTGTCTCTGTCAGATGTGTGTGACTCGTCAGATGTGAGGGTTCTGGTTTTAGGCGTGGTGTCTCTCATTGTGTCTTGTTTCCGGTATGTGTGTTCTCCCTAATGAATGTGTGT
>NW_017213637.1:0-15441 GCF_001704415.2 Capra hircus | reverse complement strand
CCTCTGACAAGATTCTCACTGCTGGAGCCCTTGGCAGTGTGCAACCCACCAGCCCCTAAGCTCTCCTTAAGGAGGACTGGGACCTAAGTGCAAAGGCAAGGCAGGATTGGAGCTGAGGCAAGAAAGCCGCCAGTGGCGACTCCCAGGCTCCTGCTGCCTGCTCCTTCCTGGAGAGGCAGCCTAAAAGCAAGGCAAGTCTGGGCAAGGCTAGCCCCCGCAGAGCAGCCTCGCGCCAGGAACTCTGCCAGATCGGGGCTCTGAGCAGAGCTAGAGCTCTGCCGTACTGGAGGCGCACTTAGCTCCGTGCAAGCAGGGCTTTCAACTTGACGGGGCTGGCTGCCTCCTCTTCCCCCCGAGGAGGCTCGCTTCCCTGCTGGCTGTGCACTCGCCTATCAGGCGGGGCGCAGGGCTCCTCCAGCAGGTCTTGCCTCAGGGGCTGCTTCCCCTGAGTTGGGGCTGTGGGCAGGAACCCAGACACGCAGGATCAGGCCCAAACACCTGCACATGTCTCTGCTGGGGAGGAGAGTGCTAGGGAACCTACGTCTGTCATACACTTTCTGGGCACCCAAGGAATCAGCCTCCGTGTGTGCGGGGCTGAAAACCCCAGCCAGGGGCCCTGGGAGCCTGGTGCTCTCGGTGCGGCGCTGATTCTAGGCGGCCTAGAAACCGCTGGAGGAGCCCTGCAGTTGCCCTTCCCTTCCCTCTGACAGAGCTCTCACTGCTGAAGCCCTTGGCAGTGTGCAACCCACCACCCCCTAAGCCCTCCCAACGACGCCTGGCACCTAAGTGCAAAGGCAAGGCAGGATTGGAGCTGAGGCAAGGAAGGCACCAGTGGCGTCTCCAGGCTCGCTCAGACAGCTCCTTCCTGGGAGGAGCCTAAAAGCAAGCAAGTCTGGCAAGGCGAGCCCCCGGCGAGCAGCCTCGCGCCAGAAACTCTGCCAGATCGGGGCTCTGAGCAGAGCTAGAGCTCTGCCGTACTGGAGGCGCACTTAGCTCCGTGCAAGCAGGGCTTTCCTCTTGACTGGGCTCGGCTGCCTCCTCTTCTCCCGAGGAGGCTCGCTACACTGCTGGCTGTGCTCTCGCCTATCAGGCGGGCGCGCAGGGCTCCTCCAGCAGGTCTTGCCTCAGGGGCTGCTTCCCCTGAGTTGGGCTGTGGCGGGAACCCAGACACGCAGGATAAGGCCCAACCACCTGCACATGTCTCTGCTGGGGAGGAGAGTGCTAGGGAACCTACGTCTCTCACACACTTTCTAGGCACCCACGGAGTCAGCCTCTGGGAGTGTGGGGATGCAAAACCCAGCCAGGGGCCCTTGGAACCTGGTGCTCTCCGTGCGGAGCTTTGTCTGGGCGGCCAAGGAACCGCTGAAGGAGCCCTGCTGTTGCCCTTCGCTTCCCTCTGACAGAGCTTTCACTGCTGGAGCCCTTGGCAGTGTGCAACCCACCAGCCCCTAAGCCCTCCTCAAGGACGCTTGGGACCTAAGTGCAAAGGCAAGGCAGGGGTAGAGCTGAAGCCAGGAAGGCGCCAGTGGCGTTTCCGAGCCTCACACAGCCTGCTCCTTCCTGGGGAGGGAGCCTTAAAGCAAGGCAAGTCTGCGCAAGGCTCGCCTATGGCAGAGCATCTTGGTGCCAGGAACTCTGCCAGATCGGGCCTCTGAACAGAGCTAGAGATCTGCCGTACTGGAGTCGCACTTAGCTTCGTGAAGCAGGGATTTCAGCTTGACGGGGACTTGCTGCTCCTCTTCCCCCGAGGAGGCTCGCTTCCCTGCTGGCTGTGCACTCGCCTATCAGGCGGGGCGCAGGGCTCCTCCAGCAGGTCTTGCCTCAGGGGCTGCTTCCCCTGAGTTGGGGCTGTGGGCAGGAACCCAGACACGCAGGATCAGGCCCCAAACACCTGCACATGTCTCTGCTGGGGAGGAGAGTGCTAGGGAACCTACGTCTGTCATACACTTTCTGGGCACCCAAGGAATCAGCCTCCGTGTGTGCGGGGCTGAAAACCCCAGCCAGGGGCCTGGGAGCCTGGTGCTCTCCGTGTGGCGCTGAATCTGGGCGGCCAAGCAACCGCTGGAGGAGCCCTGCAGTTGCCCTTCCTTCCCTCTGACAGAATTCTCACTGCTGGAGCCCTTGGCAGTGTGCAACCCACCAGCCCCTAAGCTCTCCTTAAGGAGGACTGGGACCTAAGTGCAAAGGCAAGGCAGGATTGGAGCTGAGGCAAGAAAGGCGCCAGTGGCGACTCCCAGGCTCCTGCTGCCTGCTCCTTCCTGGAGAGGCAGCCTAAAAGCAAGGCAAGTCTGGGCAAGGCTAGCCCCCGGCAGAGCAGCCTCGCGCCAGAACTCTGCCAGATCGGGCTCTGAGCAGAGCTAGAGCTCTGCCGTACTGGAGGCGCACTTAGCTCCGTGCAAGCAGGGCTTTCAACTTGACGGGCTGGGCTGCCTCCTCTTCCCCGAGGAGGCTCGCTACCTGCTGGCTGTGCACTCGCCTATCAGGCGGGGCGCAGGGCTCCTCCAGCAGGTCTTGCCTCAGGGGCTGCTTCCCTGAGTTGGGGCTGTGGGCAGGAACCCAGACACGCAGGATCAGGCCCCAACCACCTGCACATGTCTCTGCTGGGGAGGAGAGTGCTAGGGAACCTACGTCTGTCATACACTTTCTGGCACCCAAGGATCAGCCTCGTGTGTGCGGGGCTGAAAACCCAGCCAGGGGCCCTGGAGCCTGGTGCTCTCGTGCGGCGCTGATTCTAGGCGGCCTAGAAACCGCTGGAGGAGCCCTGCAGTTGCCCTTCCCTTCCCTCTGACAGAGCTCTCACTGCTGAGCCCTTGGCAGTGTGCAACCCACCACCCCTAAGCCCTCCCAAGGACGCTGGACCTAAGTGCAAAGGCAAGGCAGGATTGGAGCTGAGGCAAGGAAGGCACCAGTGGCGTCTCCGAGGCTCCTCAGACAGCTCCTTCCTGGGGAGGAGCCTAAAAGCAAGCAAGTCTGGGCAAGGCGGCCTCCGGCCGAGCAGCTGGCGCCAGAAACTCTGCCAGATCGGGCTCTGAGCAGAGCTAGAGCTCTGCCGTACTGGAGGCGCACTTAGCTCCGTGCAAGCAGGGCTTTCCTCTTGACTGGGCTCGCTGCCTCCTCTTCCCGAGGAGGCTCGCTCCCTGCTGGCTGTGCCTCGCCTATCAGGCGGGGCGCAGGGCTCCTCCAGCAGGTCTTGCCTCAGGGGCTGCTTCCCTGAGTTGGGCTGTGGGCAGGAACCCAGACACGCAGGATCAGGCCCCAACCACCTGCACATGTCTCTGCTGGGAGGAGAGTGCTAGGGAACCTACGTCTGTCATACACTTTCTGGCACCCAAGGATCAGCCTCGTGTGTGGGGCTGAAAACCCAGCCAGGGGCCCTGGAGCCTGGTGCTCTCGTGCGGCGCTGATTCTGGCGGCCTAGAACCGCTGGAGGAGCCCTGCAGTTGCCCTTCCTTCCTCTGACAGAGTTCACTGCTGAAGCCCTTGGCAGTGTGCAACCCACCACCCCTAAGCCCTCCCAAGACGCTGGACCTAGTGCAAAGGCAAGGCAGGATTGGAGCTGAGGCAAGAAGGCACAGTGGCGTCTCCAGCTCGCTCAGCAGCTCCTTCCTGGGAGGGAGCCTAAAGCAAGGCAAGTCTGGCAAGGCGAGCCCCGGCGAGCAGCCTCGCGCCAGAAACTCTGCAGATCGGGCTCTGAGCAGAGCTAGAGCTCTGCCGTACTGGAGCGCACTTAGCTCGTGCAAGCAGGGCTTTCCTTGACGGGCTGCTGCTCCTCTTCCCCGAGGAGGCTCGCTACACTGCTGGCTGTGCTCTCGCCTATCAGGCGGGCGCGCAGGGCTCCTCCAGCAGGTCTTGCCTCAGGGGCTGCTTCCCTGAGTTGAGGCTGTGGGCGGGAACCCAGACACGCAGGATAAGGCCCCAACCACCTGCACATGTCTCTGCTGGGGAGGAGAGTGCTAGGGAACCTACGTCTCTCACACACTTTCTAGGCACCCACGGAGTCAGCCTCTGGGAGTGTGGGGATGCAAAACCCAGCCAGGGCCTTGGAACCTGGTGCTCTCCGTGCGGAGCTTTGTCTGGGCGGCCAAGGAACCGCTGAAGGAGCCCTGCTGTTGCCCTTCGCTTCCCTCTGACAGAGCTTTCACTGCTGGAGCCCTTGGCAGTGTGCCAACCCACCAGCCCCTAAGCCCTCCTCAAGGACGCTTGGGACCTAAGTGCAAAGGCAAGGCAGGGGTAGAGCTGAAGCCAGGAAGGCGCCAGTGGCGTTTCCGAGCCTCACACAGGCCTGCTCCTTCCTGGGGAGGGAGCCTTAAAGCAAGGCAAGTCTGCGCAAGGCTCGCCTATGGCAGAGCATCTTGGTGGCCAGGAACTCTGCCAGATCGGGCCTCTGAACAGAGCTAGAGATCTGCCGTACTGGAGTCGCACTTAGCTTCGTGTAAGCAGGGATTTCAGCTTGACGGGGACTTGCTGCCTCCTCTTCCCCCGAGGAGGCTCGCTTCCCTGCTGGCTGTGCACTCGCCTATCAGGCGGGGGCGCAGGGCTCCTCCAGCAGGTCTTGCCTCAGGGGCTGCTTCCCCTGAGTTGGGGCTGTGGGCAGGAACCCAGACACGCAGGATCAGGCCCCAAACACCTGCACATGTCTCTGCTGGGGAGGAGAGTGCTAGGGAACCTACGTCTGTCATACACTTTCTGGGCACCCAAGGAATCAGCCTCCGTGTGTGCGGGGCTGAAAACCCCAGCCAGGGGACCTGGGAGCCTGGTGCTCTCCGTGTGGCGCTGAATCTGGGCGGCCAAGCAACCGCTGGAGGAGCCCTGCAGTTGCCCTTCCCTTCCCTCTGACAGAATTCTCACTGCTGGAGCCCTTGGCAGTGTGCAACCCACCAGCCCCTAAGCTCTCCTTAAGGAGGACTGGGACCTAAGTGCAAAGGCAAGGCAGGATTGGAGCTGAGGCAAGAAAGGCGCCAGTGGCGACTCCCAGGCTCCTGCTGCCTGCTCCTTCCTGGAGAGGCAGCCTAAAAGCAAGGCAAGTCTGGGCAAGGCTAGCCCCCGGCAGAGCAGCCTCGCGCCAGGAACTCTGCCAGATCGGGGCTCTGAGCAGAGCTAGAGCTCTGCCGTACTGGAGGCGCACTTAGCTCCGTGCAAGCAGGGCTTTCAACTTGACGGGGCTGGGCTGCCTCCTCTTCCCCCGAGGAGGCTCGCTTCCCTGCTGGCTGTGCACTCGCCTATCAGGCGGGGGCGCAGGGCTCCTCCAGCAGGTCTTGCCTCAGGGGCTGCTTCCCCTGAGTTGGGGCTGTGGGCAGGAACCCAGACACGCAGGATCAGGCCCCAAACCACCTGCACATGTCTCTGCTGGGGAGGAGAGTGCTAGGGAACCTACGTCTGTCATACACTTTCTGGGCACCCAAGGAATCAGCCTCCGTGTGTGCGGGGCTGAAAACCCCAGCCAGGGGCCCTGGGAGCCTGGTGCTCTCGGTGCGGCGCTGATTCTAGGCGGCCTAGAAACCGCTGGAGGAGCCCTGCAGTTGCCCTTCCCTTCCCTCTGACAGAGCTCTCACTGCTGAAGCCCTTGGCAGTGTGCAACCCACCACCCCCTAAGCCCTCCCCAACCACGCCTGGCACCTATGTGCAAAGGCAAGGCAGGATTGGAGCTGAGGCAAGGAAGGCACCAGTGGCGTCTCCCAGGCTCGCTCAGACAGCTCCTTCCTGGGGAGGGAGCCTAAAAGCAAGGCAAGTCTGGGCAAGGCGAGCCCCCGGCCGAGCAGCCTCGCGCCAGAAACTCTGCCAGATCGGGGCTCTGAGCAGAGCTAGAGCTCTGCCGTACTGGAGGCCCACTTAGCTCCGTGCAAGCAGGGCTTTCCTCTTGACTGGGCTCGGCTGCCTCCTCTTCTCCCGAGGAGGCTCGCTACACTGCTGGCTGTGCTCTCGCCTATCAGGCGGGCGCGCAGGGCTCCTCCAGCAGGTCTTGCCTCAGGGGCTGCTTCCCCTGAGTTGAGGCTGTGGGCGGGAACCCAGACACGCAGGATAAGGCCCCAACCACCTGCACATGTCTCTGCTGGGGAGGAGAGTGCTAGGGAACCTACGTCTCTCACACACTTTCTAGGCACCCACGGAGTCAGCCTCTGGGAGTGTGGGGATGCAAAACCCAGCCAGGGGCCCTTGGAACCTGGTGCTCTCCGTGCGGAGCTTTGTCTGGGCGGCCAAGGAACCGCTGAAGGAGCCCTGCTGTTGCCCTTCGCTTCCCTCTGACAGAGCTTTCACTGCTGGAGCCCTTGGCAGTGTGCAACCCACCAGCCCCTAAGCCCTCCTCAAGGACGCTTGGGACCTAAGTGCAAAGGCAAGGCAGGGGTAGAGCTGAAGCCAGGAAGGCGCCAGTGGCGTTTCCGAGCCTCACACAGCCTGCTCCTTCCTGGGGAGGGAGCCTTAAAGCAAGGCAAGTCTGCGCAAGGCTCGCCTATGGCAGAGCATCTTGGTGCCAGGAACTCTGCCAGATCGGGCCTCTGAACAGAGCTAGAGATCTGCCGTACTGGAGTCGCACTTAGCTTCGTGTAAGCAGGGATTTCAGCTTGACGGGGACTTGCTGCCTCCTCTTCCCCCGAGGAGGCTCGCTTCCCTGCTGGCTGTGCACTCGCCTATCAGGCGGGGGCGCAGGGCTCCTCCAGCAGGTCTTGCCTCAGGGGCTGCTTCCCCTGAGTTGGGGCTGTGGGCAGGAACCCAGACACGCAGGATCAGGCCCCAAACACCTGCACATGTCTCTGCTGGGGAGGAGAGTGCTAGGGAACCTACGTCTGTCATACACTTTCTGGGCACCCAAGGAATCAGCCTCCGTGTGTGCGGGGCTGAAAACCCCAGCCAGGGGCCCTGGGAGCCTGGTGCTCTCCGTGTGGCGCTGAATCTGGGCGGCCAAGCAACCGCTGGAGGAGCCCTGCAGTTGCCCTTCCCTTCCCTCTGACAGAATTCTCACTGCTGGAGCCCTTGGCAGTGTGCAACCCACCAGCCCCTAAGCTCTCCTTAAGGAGGACTGGGACCTAAGTGCAAAGGCAAGGCAGGATTGGAGCTGAGGCAAGAAAGGCGCCAGTGGCGACTCCCAGGCTCCTGCTGCCTGCTCCTTCCTGGAGAGGCAGCCTAAAAGCAAGGCAAGTCTGGGCAAGGCTAGCCCCCGGCAGAGCAGCCTCGCGCCAGGAACTCTGCCAGATCGGGGCTCTGAGCAGAGCTAGAGCTCTGCCGTACTGGAGGCGCACTTAGCTCCGTGCAAGCAGGGCTTTCAACTTGACGGGGCTGGGCTGCCTCCTCTTCCCCCGAGGAGGCTCGCTTCCCTGCTGGCTGTGCACTCGCCTATCAGGCGGGGGCGCAGGGCTCCTCCAGCAGGTCTTGCCTCAGGGGCTGCTTCCCCTGAGTTGGGGCTGTGGGCAGGAACCCAGACACGCAGGATCAGGCCCCAAACCACCTGCACATGTCTCTGCTGGGGAGGAGAGTGCTAGGGAACCTACGTCTGTCATACACTTTCTGGGCACCCAAGGAATCAGCCTCCGTGTGTGCGGGGCTGAAAACCCCAGCCAGGGGCCCTGGAGCCTGGTGCTCTCGTGCGGCGCTGATTCTAGGGCGGCCTAGAAACCGCTGGAGGAGCCCTGCAGTTGCCCTTCCCTTCCCTCTGACAGAGCTCTCACTGCTGGAGCCCTTGCAGTGTGCAACCCACCAGCCCCTAAGCCCTCCCTCAACGACGCCTGGCACCTATGTGCAAAGGCAAGGCAGGATTGGAGCTGAGGCAAGGAAGGCACCAGTGGCGTCTCCCAGGCTCGCTCAGACAGCCCTCCTTCCTGGGGAGGGAGCCTAAAAGCAAGGCAAGTCTGGGCAAGGCTGCGCCCTAGGCAGAGCAGCCTCGGCGCCAGGAAACTCTGCCAGATCGGGCCTCTGAGCAGAGCTAGAGCTCTGCCGTACTGGAGGCGCCACTTAGCTCCGTGCAAGCAGGGCATTTCAGCTCTTGACTGGGGCTTGGCTGCCTCCTCTTCCCCGAGGAGGCTCGCTTCACCTGCTGGCTGTGCACTCGCCTATCAGGCGGGCGCGCAGGGCTCCTCCAGCAGGTCTTGCCTCAGGGGCTGCTTCCCCTGAGTTGGGGCTGTGGGCAGGAACCCAGACACGCAGGATCAGGCCCCAACCACCTGCACATGTCTCTGCTGGGGAGGAGAGTGCTAGGGAACCTACGTCTGTCATACACTTTCTGGGCACCCAAGGAATCAGCCTCCGGTGTGTGCGGGGCTGCAAAACCCAGCCAGGGGCCCTTGGGAGCCTGGTGCTCTCCGTGCGGGCTTGATCTGGGCGGCCAAGAACCGCTGAAGGAGCCCTGCAGTTGCCCTTCCCTTCCCTCTGACAGAGCTTCTCACTGCTGGAGCCCTTGGCAGTGTGCAACCCACCAGCCCCTAAGCCCTCCTCAAGGACGCTGGGACCTAAGTGCAAAGGCAAGGCAGGATTGGAGCTGAAGGCAAGGAAAGGCGCCAGTGGCGTTCCCAGGCCTCACTCAGCCTGCTCCTTCCTGGGAGAGGAGCCTAAAAGCAAGGCAAGTCTGGGCAAGGCTAGCCCTATGGCAGAGCAGCCTCGCGCCAGGAACTCTGCCAGATCGGGGCTCTGAGCAGAGCTAGAGCTCTGCCGTACTGGAGGTCGCACTTAGCTCCGTGCAAGCAGGGCTTTCAGCTTGACGGGGACTGGCTGCCTCCTCTTCCCCCGAGGAGGCTCGCTTCCCTGCTGGCTGTGCACTCGCCTATCAGGCGGGGGCGCAGGGCTCCTCCAGCAGGTCTTGCCTCAGGGGCTGCTTCCCCTGAGTTGGGGCTGTGGGCAGGAACCCAGACACGCAGGATCAGGCCCCAAACACCTGCACATGTCTCTGCTGGGGAGGAGAGTGCTAGGGAACCTACGTCTGTCATACACTTTCTGGGCACCCAAGGAATCAGCCTCCGTGTGTGCGGGGCTGAAAACCCCAGCCAGGGGCCCTGGAGCCTGGTGCTCTCCGTGTGGCGCTGAATCTGGGCGGCCAAGCAACCGCTGGAGGAGCCCTGCAGTTGCCCTTCCCTTCCCTCTGACAGAATTCTCACTGCTGGAGCCCTTGGCAGTGTGCAACCCACCAGCCCCTAAGCTCTCCTTAAGGAGGACTGGGACCTAAGTGCAAAGGCAAGGCAGGATTGGAGCTGAGGCAAGAAAGGCGCCAGTGGCGACTCCCAGGCTCCTGCTGCCTGCTCCTTCCTGGAGAGGCAGCCTAAAAGCAAGGCAAGTCTGGGCAAGGCTAGCCCCCGGCAGAGCAGCCTCGCGCCAGGAACTCTGCCAGATCGGGGCTCTGAGCAGAGCTAGAGCTCTGCCGTACTGGAGGCGCACTTAGCTCCGTGCAAGCAGGGCTTTCAACTTGACGGGGCTGGGCTGCCTCCTCTTCCCCCGAGGAGGCTCGCTTCCCTGCTGGCTGTGCACTCGCCTATCAGGCGGGGGCGCAGGGCTCCTCCAGCAGGTCTTGCCTCAGGGGCTGCTTCCCCTGAGTTGGGGCTGTGGGCAGGAACCCAGACACGCAGGATCAGGCCCCAAACACCTGCACATGTCTCTGCTGGGGAGGAGAGTGCTAGGGAACCTACGTCTGTCATACACTTTCTGGGCACCCAAGGAATCAGCCTCCGTGTGTGCGGGGCTGAAAACCCCAGCCAGGGGCCCTGGGAGCCTGGTGCTCTCGGTGCGGCGCTGATTCTAGGCGGCCTAGAAACCGCTGGAGGAGCCCTGCAGTTGCCCTTCCCTTCCCTCTGACAGAGCTCTCACTGCTGAAGCCCTTGGCAGTGTGCAACCCACCACCCCCTAAGCCCTCCCCAACCACGCCTGGCACCTATGTGCAAAGGCAAGGCAGGATTGGAGCTGAGGCAAGGAAGGCACCAGTGGCGTCTCCCAGGCTCGCTCAGACAGCTCCTTCCTGGGAGGGAGCCTAAAAGCAAGGCAAGTCTGGGCAAGGCGAGCCCCCGGCCGAGCAGCCTCGCGCCAGAAACTCTGCCAGATCGGGGCTCTGAGCAGAGCTAGAGCTCTGCCGTACTGGAGGCCCACTTAGCTCCGTGCAAGCAGGGCTTTCCTCTTGACTGGGCTCGGCTGCCTCCTCTTCTCCCGAGGAGGCTCGCTACACTGCTGGCTGTGCTCTCGCCTATCAGGCGGGCGCGCAGGGCTCCTCCAGCAGGTCTTGCCTCAGGGGCTGCTTCCCCTGAGTTGAGGCTGTGGGCGGGAACCCAGACACGCAGGATAAGGCCCCAACCACCTGCACATGTCTCTGCTGGGGAGGAGAGTGCTAGGGAACCTACGTCTCTCACACACTTTCTAGGCACCCACGGAGTCAGCCTCTGGGAGTGTGGGGATGCAAAACCCAGCCAGGGGCCCTTGGAACCTGGTGCTCTCCGTGCGGAGCTTTGTCTGGGCGGCCAAGGAACCGCTGAAGGAGCCCTGCTGTTGCCCTTCGCTTCCCTCTGACAGAGCTTTCACTGCTGGAGCCCTTGGCAGTGTGCAACCCACCAGCCCCTAAGCCCTCCTCAAGGACGCTTGGGACCTAAGTGCAAAGGCAAGGCAGGGGTAGAGCTGAAGCCAGGAAGGCGCCAGTGGCGTTTCCGAGCCTCACACAGCCTGCTCCTTCCTGGGGAGGGAGCCTTAAAGCAAGGCAAGTCTGCGCAAGGCTCGCCTATGGCAGAGCATCTTGGTGCCAGGAACTCTGCCAGATCGGGCCTCTGAACAGAGCTAGAGATCTGCCGTACTGGAGTCGCACTTAGCTTCGTGTAAGCAGGGATTTCAGCTTGACGGGGACTTGCTGCCTCCTCTTCCCCCGAGGAGGCTCGCTTCCCTGCTGGCTGTGCACTCGCCTATCAGGCGGGGGCGCAGGGCTCCTCCAGCAGGTCTTGCCTCAGGGGCTGCTTCCCCTGAGTTGGGGCTGTGGGCAGGAACCCAGACACGCAGGATCAGGCCCCAAACACCTGCACATGTCTCTGCTGGGGAGGAGAGTGCTAGGGAACCTACGTCTGTCATACACTTTCTGGGCACCCAAGGAATCAGCCTCCGTGTGTGCGGGGCTGAAAACCCCAGCCAGGGGACCTGGGAGCCTGGTGCTCTCCGTGTGGCGCTGAATCTGGGCGGCCAAGCAACCGCTGGAGGAGCCCTGCAGTTGCCCTTCCCTTCCCTCTGACAGAATTCTCACTGCTGGAGCCCTTGGCAGTGTGCAACCCACCAGCCCCTAAGCTCTCCTTAAGGAGGACTGGGACCTAAGTGCAAAGGCAAGGCAGGATTGGAGCTGAGGCAAGAAAGGCGCCAGTGGCGACTCCCAGGCTCCTGCTGCCTGCTCCTTCCTGGAGAGGCAGCCTAAAAGCAAGGCAAGTCTGGGCAAGGCTAGCCCCCGGCAGAGCAGCCTCGCGCCAGGAACTCTGCCAGATCGGGGCTCTGAGCAGAGCTAGAGCTCTGCCGTACTGGAGGCGCACTTAGCTCCGTGCAAGCAGGGCTTTCAACTTGACGGGGCTGGGCTGCCTCCTCTTCCCCCGAGGAGGCTCGCTTCCCTGCTGGCTGTGCACTCGCCTATCAGGCGGGGGCGCAGGGCTCCTCCAGCAGGTCTTGCCTCAGGGGCTGCTTCCCCTGAGTTGGGGCTGTGGGCAGGAACCCAGACACGCAGGATCAGGCCCCAACCACCTGCACATGTCTCTGCTGGGGAGGAGAGTGCTAGGGAACCTACGTCTGTCATACACTTTCTGGGCACCCAAGGAATCAGCCTCCGTGTGTGCGGGGCTGAAAACCCCAGCCAGGGGCCCTGGGAGCCTGGTGCTCTCGGTGCGGCGCTGATTCTAGGCGGCCTAGAAACCGCTGGAGGAGCCCTGCAGTTGCCCTTCCCTTCCCTCTGACAGAGCTCTCACTGCTGAAGCCCTTGGCAGTGTGCAACCCACCACCCCCTAAGCCCTCCCCAACCGACGCCTGGCACCTATGTGCAAAGGCAAGGCAGGATTGGAGCTGAGGCAAGGAAGGCACCAGTGGCGTCTCCCAGGCTCGCTCAGACAGCTCCTTCCTGGGGAGGGAGCCTAAAAGCAAGGCAAGTCTGGGCAAGGCGAGCCCCCGGCCGAGCAGCCTCGCGCCAGAAACTCTGCCAGATCGGGGCTCTGAGCAGAGCTAGAGCTCTGCCGTACTGGAGGCCACTTAGCTCCGTGCAAGCAGGGCTTTCCTCTTGACTGGGCTCGGCTGCCTCCTCTTCTCCCGAGGAGGCTCGCTACACTGCTGGCTGTGCTCTCGCCTATCAGGCGGGCGCGCAGGGCTCCTCCAGCAGGTCTTGCCTCAGGGGCTGCTTCCCCTGAGTTGAGGCTGTGGGCGGGAACCCAGACACGCAGGATAAGGCCCCAACCACCTGCACATGTCTCTGCTGGGGAGGAGAGTGCTAGGGAACCTACGTCTCTCACACACTTTCTAGGCACCCACGGAGTCAGCCTCTGGGAGTGTGGGGATGCAAAACCCAGCCAGGGGCCCTTGGAACCTGGTGCTCTCCGTGCGGAGCTTTGTCTGGGCGGCCAAGGAACCGCTGAAGGAGCCCTGCTGTTGCCCTTCGCTTCCCTCTGACAGAGCTTTCACTGCTGGAGCCCTTGCAGTGTGCAACCCACCAGCCCCTAAGCCCTCCTCAAGGACGCTTGGGACCTAAGTGCAAAGGCAAGGCAGGGGTAGAGCTGAAGCCAGGAAGGCGCCAGTGGCGTTTCCGAGCCTCACACAGCCTGCTCCTTCCTGGGGAGGGAGCCTTAAAGCAAGGCAAGTCTGCGCAAGGCTCGCCTATGGCAGAGCATCTTGGTGCCAGGAACTCTGCCAGATCGGGCCTCTGAACAGAGCTAGAGATCTGCCGTACTGGAGTCGCACTTAGCTTCGTGTAAGCAGGGATTTCAGCTTGACGGGGACTTGCTGCCTCCTCTTCCCCCGAGGAGGCTCGCTTCCCTGCTGGCTGTGCACTCGCCTATCAGGCGGGGGCGCAGGGCTCCTCCAGCAGGTCTTGCCTCAGGGGCTGCTTCCCCTGAGTTGGGGCTGTGGGCAGGAACCCAGACACGCAGGATCAGGCCCCAAACACCTGCACATGTCTCTGCTGGGGAGGAGAGTGCTAGGGAACCTACGTCTGTCATACACTTTCTGGGCACCCAAGGAATCAGCCTCCGTGTGTGCGGGGCTGAAAACCCCAGCCAGGGGCCCTGGGAGCCTGGTGCTCTCCGTGTGGCGCTGAATCTGGGCGGCCAAGCAACCGCTGGAGGAGCCCTGCAGTTGCCCTTCCCTTCCCTCTGACAGAATTCTCACTGGCTGGAGCCCTTGGCAGTGTGCAACCCACCAGCCCCTAAGCTCTCCTTAAGGAGGACTGGGACCTAAGTGCAAAGGCAAGGCAGGATTGGAGCTGAGGCAAGAAAGGCGCCAGTGGCGACTCCCAGGCTCCTGCTGCCTGCTCCTTCCTGGAGAGGCAGCCTAAAAGCAAGGCAAGTCTGGGCAAGGCTAGCCCCCGGCAGAGCAGCCTCGCGCCAGGAACTCTGCCAGATCGGGGCTCTGAGCAGAGCTAGAGCTCTGCCGTACTGGAGGCGCACTTAGCTCCGTGCAAGCAGGGCTTTCAACTTGACGGGGCTGGGCTGCCTCCTCTTCCCCCGAGGAGGCTCGCTTCCCTGCTGGCTGTGCACTCGCCTATCAGGCGGGGGCGCAGGGCTCCTCCAGCAGGTCTTGCCTCAGGGGCTGCTTCCCCTGAGTTGGGGCTGTGGGCAGGAACCCAGACACGCAGGATCAGGCCCCAAACACCTGCACATGTCTCTGCTGGGGAGGAGAGTGCTAGGGAACCTACGTCTGTCATACACTTTCTGGGCACCCAAGGAATCAGCCTCCGTGTGTGCGGGGCTGAAAACCCCAGCCAGGGGCCCTGGGAGCCTGGTGCTCTCGGTGCGGCGCTGATTCTAGGCGGCCTAGAAACCGCTGGAGGAGCCCTGCAGTTGCCCTTCCCTTCCCTCTGACAGAGCTCTCACTGCTGAAGCCCTTGGCAGTGTGCAACCCACCACCCCCTAAGCCCTCCCTAACGACGCCTGGCACCTATGTGCAAAGGCAAGGCAGGATTGGAGCTGAGGCAAGGAAGGCACCAGTGGCGTCTCCCAGGCTCCGCTCAGACCAGCTCCTTCCTGGAGAGGCAGCCTAAAAGCAAGGCAAGTCTGGGCAAGGCGTAGCCCCCGGCAGAGCAGCCTCGGCGCCAGAACTCTTGCCAGATCGGGGCCTCTGAGCAGAGCTAGAGCTCTGCCGTACTGGAGGCGCACTTAGCTCCGTGCAAGCAGGGCTTTCCAACTTGACGGGGCTGGGCTGCCTCCTCTTCCCCGAGGAGGCTCGCTACCCTGCTGGCTGTGCTCTCGCCTATCAGGCGGGGCGCAGGGCTCCTCCAGCAGGTCTTGCCTCAGGGGCTGCTTCCCCTGAGTTGGGGCTGTGGGCGGGAACCCAGACACGCAGGATCAGGCCCCAACCACCTGCACATGTCTCTGCTGGGGAGGAGAGTGCTAGGGAACCTACGTCTGTCATACTTTCTGGCACCCAAGGAGTCAGCCTCTGGTGTGTGGGGGCTGAAAACCCAGCCAGGGGCCCTGGAGCCTGGTGCTCTCCGTGCGGAGCTTTGTCTGGGCGGCCAAGAAACCGCTGGAGGAGCCCCTGCAGTTGCCCTTCCTTCCCTCTGACAGAGCTTCTCACTGCTGAAGCCCTTGGCAGTGTGCAACCCACCAGCCCCTAAGCCCTCCTCAAGGACGCCTGGACCTAAGTGCAAAGGCAAGGCAGGATTGAGCTGAGGCAAGGAAAGGCGCCAGTGGCGTTTCCAGGCCTCGCTCAGCTGCTCCTTCCTGGGGAGGGAGCCTAAAGCAAGGCAAGTCTGGGCAAGGCGAGCCCGGCAGAGCATCTCGCGCCAGAACTCTGCCAGATCGGGGCTCTGACAGAGCTAGAGCTCTGCCGTACTGGAGGCCACTTAGCTCCGTGCAAGCAGGGCTTTCCTTGACGGGGCTGCTGCCTCCTCTTCCCCCGAGGAGGCTCGCTACACTGCTGGCTGTGCTCTCGCCTATCAGGCGGGCGCGGGGGCTCCTCCAGCAGGTCTTGCCTCAGGGGCTGCTTCCCCTGAGTTGGGGCTGTGGGCGGAACCCAGACACGCAGGATCAGGCCCCAACCACCTGCACATGTCTCTGCTGGGGAGGAGAGTGCTAGGGAACCTACGTCTGTCACACACTTTCTAGGCACCAGGAGTCAGCCTCTGGAGTGTGGGGATGCAAAACCCAGCCAGGGCCCTTGGAACCTGGTGCTCTCCGTGCGGAGCTTTGTCTGGGCGGCCAAGGAACCGCTGAAGGAGCCCTGCTGTTGCCCTTCCTTCCCTCTGACAGAGCTTTCACTGCTGGAGCCCTTGGCAGTGTGCAACCCACCAGCCCCTAAGCCCTCCTCAAGGAC
>NW_017213636.1:0-15442 GCF_001704415.2 Capra hircus | reverse complement strand
GGGGAAACAGTGGAAACAGTGTCAGACTTTATTTTTCTGGGCTCCAAAATCACTGCAGATGGTGACTACAGCCATGAAATTAAAAGACGCTTGCTCCTTGGAAGAAAAGTTATGACCAACCTAGACAGCATATTCAAAAGCAGAGACATTACTTTGCCGACAAAGGTTTGCCTAGTCAGAGCTATGGTTTTTCCAGTAGTCATGTATGGATGTGAGAGTTGGACCATAAAGAAAGCTAAGCTCCAAAGAATTGATGCTTTAAAAAAAACAATACCTGAGTGTTTGTATTTTTCAAAAATATTTCAAGATAATTGTGATATCCATCTGGATTTTTAAAAGTGATTACAGGTTTTACTATTAGATCCTGTTTTTGGTGATATAAAGTTCTATTATTTTCTGTTGACCAATCATAATACAATGGTATTAAGTGAGTAATAGTTACATAATCACAATAGTAAAAGATGTTTAGCATTTTTCACAATCAATAGCCAGACAAAAAATAAAAGACAATTATAATTACAAGCCATAATGGGAACATGATTAACTTAACAGTGTAAATAATGACATAATTTGAGGAGGGGGTCGAGCAGAATGATGTGGTAAGTGGAATCAATGCTTCTGAACTGTGGTTTTGGAGAAGACTCTTGAGAGTCCCTTGGACTACAAGGAGATCAAACCACCCAATCCTAAAGGAAATCAATCCTGAATATTCATTGGAAGACTGATGCTGAAGCTAAAGTTCCAATACTTTGGCCACCTGATGGGAAGAACTGACTCATTAGAAAAGATCCTGATGCTGGGAAAGAATGAAGGCAGGAGGAGAAGGGATGACAGGATGAGATGGTTGGATGGCATCACCGACTCAATGGACATGAGTTTGAGCAGGCTCTGGGAGGTCATGATGGACAGGGAGGCCTGGTGTGCTGCAGTCCACGGGTTTAAAAAAGTCAGACACAACTGAGCGACTAAACTGAACTGAACTGAAAGCTACAGATAATATTCGGAGCCATATCCTGTCAGCTATCATATTGATACCAAAACCCCCACCAGATGGAAGACAGTAATTTACGTGACGATCAGACTGTAGTCATGATATAAGCTGCCACAATTCTGAGAACTGGCCCCAAAGAAATTGGAATAATCTGATACTGGAACTAAAGACTAACTGTACTTAAAATAATCACGATGATGCTGGTCAGACTACTGATAACCCATTTCAAGATGACGTCAGAGCTGACTGTTCTGTTTCTGAATGCAGCCCCTCCCCCAGCCTATAGAAGCTCCCGCCACGGGTTGTCAGTGAGGGGAGTCAGCCTGTGGGTGGGCATCCACCCACCCTGCACCAGCTGCCAGCATCCAAAACAAAGCAAACTTTCGTTCCCACCAACCTGGCCTCTTTATTGGCTTTTTGAGAGCTGAGCAGTAAGACCTCACTTTTAGTTACACATGAATATGCAAACAGTTCTACCAGAATGTAAGCAACAGTCTTAAATAGGAAGTTCACAAAAGAGGAAAAAGATAAATGGACAAAACATAAAGAGGTGTTAAACTTTATAACACATCAGGGAAATGCAAATTTAAAATAATAATAAGAATCAACTATATTTGTCAACATAGCTATATTCTTCAAAAAATTTTAAAAAGTCAAGTAACAGCAACAATATGAATCAATTGAAGCTCTTCCATATTGCCAATGAGAAACGTAAATTAGCATGAAGTTTAACAAAACTGACGGGCAGCGTCTGTTCAGGGGAGCATGCACAAACCTGCGGTTGCATTCAGCGACCTTCACATCCTCACCTTCATGCCCTTGTGTAACTGTGCAAAACAATGCCTTCGCTGTGAGCTGTTTAACTGTGACTTTCTTCTGAGTAACAGAACAGAATGAGGCAACAGAATGCCACTTCCAGTATTAGGCTGCAGAACGAGTCTGGAATTGCTATTTCCAAAATGTCCAGAATGATGTGCAGACGTATCTTTCCCTGGAAACTCAAGATGCTATTTATAAAACAAACAGAAGAAGATTCTGAAAGGTGCAGAAAAGACAGCAGAGCAGCTGAGAACACTGGGACCCAAGGAACAACATGGCTGTGAGTTCTCTGGGTTTCCTTTCTGCCTCTTATTTCCCAGACGTGGAGCTGAAGAGCCAGCAACCTAGAAATCCCACAGGCACAGAAGCCAGATCTGTCCATCCAAAGTCTAGAATGAGGGCAGCCTAGAGAGATGGGATCGTACACTGGGGAAGGAAGTGGCAGCATCCCAGTGTTCCTGCCTGGAGAGTCCCAGGGACGGGGAGCCTGGTGGGCTGCAGTCCATGGGGTCGCAAAGAGTCGGACACAACTGAAGTGACTCAGCAGCAGCAGTAGCAGCAGCAGAGAGACAGGACACTTTCAGCTGCAGAAGCGCCGCGCTGCATCCAAACTGCACAGGAGAGAGAAGGGCCTCGTCGCTACTGAGCAGCGAATGCTGCCTCTGGAGTGGCTCCTGCCTTTGGCGCGCTGGGATAAGCCGCCCTGACCTCCCCCACTGGGATGGGGTCAGAGAAGGCAAGACTTTCATTCCCACCAGGCGGCAAGGTCCCAGCCCTCAGTGTCAGTGGAGACCAGGTGGAGAGTGTGGACTTCCAACTCCACTGGGAATAGCCTGGGATTTCTACCCCATATGGCGGTAAGGTCACCACTCCCTTCCCCTGGGAGGATAGGGTTAGGAGTTCCAGATAAAACAGACAGTTTAAGATTCAGAGTCTTAAAAACTTTCCTTTAAAAATCCCTCATCATACCATCATAACAGAGACAGGAAGAGCCCAAGTTGAATGAAAAAATAGAAGGTAATCAATAGATGCCAATACGAAAATGATAGTGATGTTTTAATTAAATTTTCTGAAAAAAAATTTTAGAGTAGCCATCATAAAAATGCTTCAAAGGCAATTACAAACATGAGTGAAATAAATAAAACATAGAAAGTTCCAGGAAAGAAATAGAAAATATAAAGAAAACCAATGGAAAAATACAATAACCACTTTAAAAAACTCAATAGACAGAACAATAGAAATGACCCAGCCTGAACAAAGGAGAGAACATATACTGAAAAAAAAAAAAAAAATAGAGCCGCCAGGGACTGCTCTATACACCAGGGACTGCTGAGTCTATACAAAAGACATTAAATTTGTGTGATAAGAGAGAGAGAAAAAGGGTAGGGCTGAAAAAGGACTCAAAGAAATAAGCATCTTTTGCCCAAGTTTGGCAAAAGACATTAACCTAGAGATTCAAGAAACTGAACAAAACCCAGACAGGAAAAATGAAAAGAACTTCATTTGAAAACACATCATAGCTAAACTTTGAAAAACTTCAAAGGAAAAAAAAAAATCTTGAAAGCAGTAAAAGAGAAAAAAATATATTTCCCTATAGGGGGAAAACAATCACAGTGGATATATAAAAAGAGCTTGCAAACCAAAATAGTAAAAAAAGAAAAAGAAAGAAACCACTCAAAGGTCCAGAAAGAATTTAAGGAAAAGATACCAAAAAAGAAGCTCACTGTGGATGCTATACAGATAACAAACACTTGAAAAGACGTTCAATACCTTGCCTGTCAGAGACACAGGATGAAAGCATGAGGCGCTTCTATAAGAGCGACTGAAATGTGTCCGGCTCTCTTCGACCTCACGGACCGTGCCCACCAGGCTCCCCCGTCCCTGGGAGTCTCCAGGCAAGAACACTGGAGTGGGTTGCCACTTCCTTCTCCAGGGGATCTTCCCAAGCCACAGATCAAACCCGGGTCTCCCGCATTGCTGGCAGGTCTCTCTCTCAGCACCTGGGAAGCTCAACAAAAATAGTAACCAAGAAATAATGAAAAAGACTGGATCACTCATCTACTGTCGGTGGACAGAAAATGGCACAGCCGCTCTGGAAAGTGGCATTGTGGCTGCTTAAGACACCGAACACACAGCTGCCACATGGACGAGCAAGGGCGCCTCTGGCGCTCACCCCAGAGGAGTAAAAAACCACGTTCACACAGAGCCCGACTATGAATGTCTACAGCAGCTTCACTCCCAACAGCCAGAAGCCGGACACGGACTGTGCCTGTGGGCCCAGGCGCTTCAGGAGCGTCCGACTCTCTGCGACCCGTGGGCCGTAGTCTGCCAGGCTCCTCTGTCCGTGGGTTCTCCAGGCAAGAATCCTGGACTGCGTTGCCATGCCCTCCTCCAGGGGATCTTCCTGACCCAGGATTGAATCCACGTTTCTTATGTCTCCCGCCTTGGCAGCTATTAGGACTTGGTATAATTCACATAAATTTAACCCACCCCGGGTGCCAGTGCCGATGCTGCTTGGATTGTGGCCATGTAACTCCCATCTCTCCTTCCGTCATCACGTCTCCCTCTCTCTCCCTTTTTTCCTTAATTTGAACGTTCCTGCTTCTCTGTTACAAAGCTCCTGGGGGTTCCATTTGTCTTACCTGCAAAATCCAGGATAATCTCATCTCAGGATTCTTAATTATCTCTGTGAAGTCCTTTTGCCAAGGAACGTAAAATTCAGCAGTAGTTTAGAACACAGATGCCACGGAGGGGTCGCTATCCAGTCTACCCAAAGCACATCTGCAACTCCTCATGACGAGTTTATCTGAGCAACAGCAGTGTCTTCCTCCGTCACTGGAGCTTGCTCACAACCACCCTGGCCCAACCTGGTTGGGGGAAGCTTCACTTAGGTATTAATTCCTTTCCATCCATGAGGTCTTTAGGACCCTTATACCACAGTTACAATGGCAAAGATAATTTTTAATAGTCTCAAAGTCTTATAAAACATGTTCCTTAGGCAAGAAGTTTATGTACTGTGTACATGCGTGCAAAGTTGCTTCAGTTGTATCCAACTCTTTGACCCATGAATTACAACCCTCCATGCTCCTCTGTCCATGGGAATCTCCAGGTGAGAACACAGGGGCGGGTGGCCACGCCCTCCTCAGGCGGATCTTTCTGACCCAGGGATTGAACCTCCCTCTCCGAAATCTCCCACATTGGCAGGCACATTCTTCCGACTCGTGCCACGTGGGAAGCCCTTACACGTGTGTGGTATGAATAGTTAAAAGAGACTGCATGGGATCTGTCTCCCCAAGGCAACCACTCACGCATGACTCTATAGAAACGAGTTGGCATGTTTTCTCACCAAAGGCGAGGAGAGTAGATAGGCTGATACGCAGGCAGACAGAAGGTAACAATGTCTAAAAGGCCATTGCATGGTCAGCCAGGGCTAACCAAACGGGAAAAACAGGGCAGCCATTCTGACTGCGACTGTATCTGTAACGGAAGAATTGACGACGCTTCAGTTCAGTGCAGGCGCTCGGTCGTGTCCGACTCTTTGCGACCCATGAATCGCAGCACGCAAGTCCTCCCTGTCCATCACCAACTCCCAGAGTTCACTCAGACTCACGTCCATCGAGTCCGTGATGCCATCCAGCCATCTCATCCTCAGTCGTCCCCTTCTCCTCCTGCCCCCAATCCCTCCCAGCATCAGAGTCTTTTCCAATGAGTCAATTCTTCACCTGAGGTGGCCAAAGTACTGGAGCTTCAGCTTTAGCATCAGCCCTTCCAATGAACCCAGGACTGATCTCCTTTAGAATGGACTGGTTGGATCTCCTTGCAGTCCAAGGGACTCTCAAGAGTCTTCTCCAACACCACAGTTCAAAAGCATCAATTCTTCAGCACTCAGCTTTCTTCACAGTCCACTCTCACATCCATACATGAGCAAGGAAAAACCATAGCCTTGACTAGACGGACCTTAGTCAGCAAAGTAATGTCTCTGCTTTTTAATATGCTATCTAGGTTGTTATAACTTTTCTTCCAAGGAGTAAGCATCTTTTAATTTCATGGCTGCAGTCACCATCTGCAGTGATTTTGGAGCCCAAAAAATAAAGTCTGACACTGTTCCACTGTTTCCCCATCTATTTCCCATGAAGTGATGGGACCAGATGCCATGATCTTCGTTTTCTGAATGTTGAGCTTTTAAGGCCAACTTTTTTCACTCTCCTCTTTCACTTTCATCAAGAGGCTTTTTAGTTCCTCTTCACTTTCTGCCATAAGGGTGGTGTCATCTGCATATCTGAGGTTATTGATATTTCTCCCGGCAATCTTGATTCCAGCTTGTGTTTCTTCCAGTCCAGCGTTTCTCATGATGTACTCTGCATATAAGTTAAATAAGCAGGGTGACAATATACAGCCTTGACGTACTCCTTTTCCTATTTGGAACCAGTCTGTTGTTCCATGTCCAGTTCTAACTGTTGCTTCCTGACCTGCATACAGATTTCTCAAGAGGCAGGTCAGGTGGTCTGGTATTCCCATCTCTTTCAGAATTTTCCACAGTTTATTGTGATCCACACAGTCAAAGGCTTTGGCATAGTCAATAAAGCAGAAATAGATGTTTTTCTGGAACTCTCTTGCTTTTTCCATGATCCAGCGGATGTTGGCAATTTGATCTCTGGTTCCTCTGCCTTTTCTAAAACCAGCTTGAACATCATGGAAGTTCACGGTTCACGTATTGCTGAAGCCTGGCTTGGAGAATTTTGAGCATTACTTTACTAGCATGTGAGATGAGTGCAATTGTGCGGTAGTTTGAGCATTCTTTGGCATTGCCTTTCTTTGGGATTGGAATGAAAACTGACCTTTTCCAGTCCTGTGGCCACTGCTGAGTTTTCCAAATTGCTGGCATATTGAGTGCAGCACTTTCACAGCATCATCTTTCAGGATTTGAAATAGCTCAACTGGAATTCCATCACCTCCACTAGCTTTGTTCGTAGTGATGCTTTCTAAGGCCCACTTGACTTCACATTCCAGGATGTCTGGCTCTAGATGAGTGATCACACCATCATGATTATCTGGGTCGTGAAGATCTTTTTTGTACAGTTCTTCTGTGTATTCTTGCCACCTCTTCTTAATATCTTCTGCTTCTGTTAGGTCCATACCATTTCTGTCCTTTATCGAGCCCATCTTTGCATGAAATGTTCCCTTGGTATCTCTAATTTTCTTGAAGAGATCTCTAGTCTTTCCCATTCTGTTGTTTTCCTCTATTTCTTTGCACTGATCGCTGAAGAAGGCTTTCTTATCTCTCTCTTGCTATTCTTTGGAACTCTGCATTCAGATGCTTATATCTTTCCTTTTCTCCTTTGCTTTTTGCCTCTCTTCTTTTCACAGCTATTTGTAAGGCCTCCCCAGACAGCCATTTTGCTTTTTTGCATTTCTTTTCCATGGGATGGTCTTGATCCCTGTCTCCTGTACAATGTCACGAACCTCATTCCATAGTTCATCAGGCACTCTATCTATCAGATCTAGGCCCTTAAATCTATTTCTCACTTCCACTGTATAATCATAAGGGATTTGATTTAGGTCATACCTGAATGGTCTAGCGGTTTTCCCTACTTTCTTCAATTTAAGTCTGAATTTGGCAATAAGGAGTTCATGATCTGAGCCACAGTCAGCTCCTGGTCTTGTTTTTGTTGACTGTATAGAGCTTCTCCATCTTTGGCTGCAAAGAATATAATCAATCTGATTTTCGGTGTTGACCATCTGGTGATGTCCATGTGTAGAGTCTTCTCTTGTGTTGTTGGAAGAGGGTGTTTGCTATGACCAGTGCATTTTCTTGGCAAAACTCTATTAGTCTTTGCCCTGCTTCATTCTGCATTCCAAGGCCAAATTTGCCTGTTACTCCAGGTGTTTCTTGACTTCCTACTTTTGCATTCCAGTCCCCTATAATGAAAAGGACATCTTTTTTGGGTGTTAGTTCTAAAAGGTCTTGTAGGTCTTCATAGAACGTTCAACTTCAGCTTCTTCAGCGTTACTGGTTGGGGCATAGGACTTGGATTACTGTGATATTGAATGGTTTGCCTTGGAAACGAACAGAGATCATTCTGTCATTTTTGAGATTGCATCCAAGTACTGCATTTCAGGACTCTTTTGTTGACCATGATGGCTACTCCATTTCTTCTGAGGGATTCCTGCCCACAGTAGTAGATATAATGGTCATCTGAGTTAAATTCACCCATTCCAGTCCATTTTAGTTCGCTGATTCCTAGAATGTCAACGTTCACTCTTGCCATCTCCTGTTTGACCACTTCCAATTTGCCTTGATTCATGGACCTGACATTCCAGGTTCCTATGCAATATTGCTCTTTACAGCATCAGACCTTGCTTCTATCACCAGTCACATCCACAACTGGGTATTGTTTTGCTTTGGCTCCATCCCTTCATTCTTTCTGGAGTTATTTCTCCACTGATCTCCAGTAGCATATTGGGCACCTGCTGACCTGGGGAGTTCCTCTTTCAGTATCCTATCATTTTGCCTTTTCATACTGTTCATGGGTTCTCAAGGCAGAATAACTTGAAGTGGGTTTGCCATCCCTTCTCCAGTGGGCACCTCAATCTGATCGTAGAGGGTCCATGGTGGAGACGTCTGACAGAACTGAGGTCCACTGGAGAAGGGGATGGCAAACCACTTCAGTTTTCTTGCCTTGAGAACCCCATGAACAGTATGAAAGGCAAAAATGATAGGATACTGGAAAGAGGAACTCCCCAGGTCAGTAGGTGCCCAATATGCTACTGGAGATCAGTGGAGAAATAACTCCAGAAAGAATGAAGGGATGGAGCCAAAGCAAAAACAATACCCAGCTTGTGGATGTGACTGGTGATAGAAGCAAGGTCCGATGCTGTAAAGAGCAATATTGCATAGGAACCTGGAATGTCAGGTCCATGAATCAAGGCAAATTGGAAGTGGTCAAACAGGAGATGGCAAGGAGTGAACGTCGACATTCTAGGAATCAGTGAACTAAAATGGACTGGAATGGGTGAATTTAACTCAGATGACCATTATATCTACTACTGCGGGCAGGAATCCCTCAGAAGAAATGGAGTAGCCATCATGGTCAACAAAAGAGTCCTGAAATGCAGTACTTGGATGCAATCTCAAAAACTGACAGAATGATCTCTGTTCGTTTCCAAGGCAAACCATTCAATATCACAGTAATCCAAGTCTATGCCCCAACCAGTAACGCTGAAGAAGCCTGAAGTTGAAGGTTCTATGAAGACCTACAAGACTTTTTAGAACTAACACCCCAAAAAAGATGTCCTTTTCATTATAGGGGACTGGAATGCAAAAGTAGGAAGTCAAGAAACACCTGGAGTAACAGGCAAATTTGGCCTTGGAATGACGGAATGAAGCAGGGCAAAGGCTAATAGAGTTTGCCAAGAAAATGCACTGGTCATAGCAAACACCCTCTTCCAACAACACAAGAGAAGACTCTACACATGGACATCACCAGATGAGTCAACACCAAAATCAGATTGATTATATTCTTTGCAGCCAAAGATGGAGAAGCTCTATACAGTCAAGCAAAAACAAGACCAGGGAGCTGACTGTGGCTCAGATCGTGAACTCCTTATTACCAAATTCAGACTTAAATTGAAGAAAGTAGGGAAAATCACTAGACCATTCAGGTATGACCTAAATCAAATCCCTTAATGATTATACCAGTGGAAGTGAGAAATAGATTTAAGGGCCTAGATCTGAATAGATAGAGTGTCTGATGAACTATGGATGGAGGTTCGTGACATCTGTACAGGAGACAGGGATCAAGACCATCCCCATGGAAAAGAAATGCAAAAAAGCAAAATGGCTGTCTGGGGAGGCCTTACAAATAGCTGTGAAAAGAAGAGAGGCGAAAAGCAAAGGAGAAAAGGAAAGATATAAGCATCTGAATGCAGAGTTCCAAAGAATAGCAAGGAGAGATAAGAAAGCCTTCCTCAGCGATCAATGCAAAGAAATAGAGGAAAACAACAGAATGGGAAAGACTAGAGATCTCTTCAAGAAAATTAGAGATACCAAGGGAACATTTCATGCAAAGATGGGCTCGAATAAAGGACAGAAATGGTATGGACCTAACAGAAGCAGAAGATATTAAGAAGAGGTGGCAAGAATACACAGAAGAACTGTACAAAAAAGACCTTCACGACCCAGATAATCACGATGGTGTGATCACTCACCTAGAGCCAGACATCCTGGAATGTGAAGTCAAGTGGGCCTTAGAAAGCATCACTATGAACAAAGCTAGTGGAGGTGATGGAATTCCAGTTGAGCTATTTCAAATCCTGAAAGATGATGCTGTGAAAGTGCTGCCACTCAATATGCCAGCCAAATTTGGAAAACTCAGCAGTGGCACAGGACTGGAAAAAGGTCAGTTTTCATTCCAATCCCAAAGAAAGGCAATGCAAAGAATGCTCAAACTACAGCACAATTGCACTCATCTCACATGCTAGTAAAGTAATGCTCAAAATTCTCCAAGCCAGGCTTCAGCAATACGTGAACCTGTGAAACTTCCTGATGTTCAAGCTGGTTTTAGAAAAGGCAGAGGAACCAGAGATCAAATTGCCAACATCCTGCTGGATCATTGGAAAAAGCAAGAGAGTTCCAGAAAAACATCTATTTCTGCTTTATTGACTATGCCAAAGCCTTTGACTGTGTGGATCACAATAAACTGTGGAAAATTCTGAAAGAGATGGGAATACCAGACCACCTGACCTGCCTCTTGAGAAATCTGTATGCAGGTCAGGAAGCAACAGTTAGAACTGGACATGGAACAACAGACTGGTTCCAAATAGGAAAAGGAGTATGTCAAGGCTGTATATTGTCACCCTGCTTATTTAACTTCTATGCAGAGTACATCATGAGAAACCTGGGACTGGAAGAAACACAAGCTGGAATCAAGATTGCTGGGAGAAATATCAATAACCTCAGATATGCAGATGACACCACCCTTATGGCAGAAAGTGAAGAGAACTAAAAAGCCTCTTGATGAAAGTGAAAGAGGAGAGTGAAAAAGTTGGCTTAAAGCTCAACATTCAGAAAACAGAAGATCATGGCATCCATGGTCCATCACTTCATGGGAAATAGATGGGGAAACAGTGGAAACGAGTGTCAGACTTTATTTTTGGGGGCTCCAAATCACTGCAGATGGTGATTGCAGCCATGAAATTAAAAGACGCTTACTCCTTGGAAGAAAAGTTATGACCAACCTAGATAGCATATTCAAAAGCAGAGACATTACTTTGCCTGACTAAGGTCCGTCTAGTCAAGGCTATGGTTTTTCAGTAGGTCATGTATGGATGTGAGAGTTGGACTGTGAAGAAGGCTGAGCCGAAGAATTGATGCTTTTGAACTGTGGTGTTGGAGAAGACTCTTGAGAGTCCCTTGGACTGCAAGGAGATCCACCAGTCCATTCTGAAGGAGATCAACCCTGGGATTTCTTGGAAGGAATGATGCTGAAGCTGAAACTCCAGTACTTTGCCACCTCTGCGAAGAGTGACTCATTGGAAAAGATCTGATGCAATGGCAGGTAATCTGGTGGCATGAGGTGGCCAAAGTACCGGAGTTTCAGCTTTAGCATCATTCCTTCCAAAGAAATCCCAGGGCTGATCTCCTTCAGAATGGACTGGTTGGATCTCCTTGCAGTCCAAGGGACTCTCAAGAGTCTTCTCCAACACCACAGTTCAAAAGCATCAATTCTTCGGTGCTCAGCCTTCTTCATAGTCCAACTCTCACATCCATACATGACCACAGGAAAAACCATAGACTTGACTAGACGGACCTTTGTCGGCAAAGTAATGTCTCTGCTTTTGAATACGCTATCTAGGTTGGTCATAACTTTCCTTCCAAGGAGTAAGTGTCTTTTAATTTCATGGCTGCAATCACCATCTGCAGTGATTTCAGAGCCCAAAAAATTATAGTCTGACACTGTTTCCACTGTTTCCCCATCTATTTCCCATGAAGTGATGGGACTGGATGCCATGATCTTCGTTTTCTGAATGTTGAGCTTTAAGCCAACTGTTTCACTCTCCTCTTTCACTTCATCAAGAGGCTTTTTACTTCCTCTTCACTTTCTGCCATAAGGGTGGTGTCATCTGCATATCTGAGGTTATTGATGTTTCTCCCAGCAATCTTGATTCCAGTTTATGTTTCTTCCAGTCCAGCGTTTCTCATGATGTACTCTGCATCTAAGTTAAATACACAGGGTGCCAATATACAGCCTTGACATACTCCTTTTCCTATTTGGAACCAGTCTGTTGTTCCATGTCTATTTCTAACTTGCTTCCTGACCTGCATACTGATTTCTCAAGAAGCAGGTCAGGTGGTCTGGTATTCCCATCTCTTTCAGAATTTTCCACAGTTTATTGTGATCCACACAGTCAAAGGCTTTGGCATAGTCAATAAAGTAGAAATAGATGTTTTTCTGGAATTCTCTTGCTTTTTCCATGATCCAGCAGATGTTGGCAATTTGATCTCTGGTTCCTCTGTCTTTTCCAAAACCAGCTTGAACATCTGGAAGTTCACAGTTCATGTATTGCTGATGCCTGGCTTGGAGAATTTAGAGCATTACCTTACTAGCATGTGAAATGAGTGCAATTGTGTGGTAGTTTGAGCATTCTTTGGCATTGCCTTTCTTTGGAGTGGAATGAAGGACTGACCTTTTCCAGTCCTGTGGCCACTGCTGAGTTTTCCAAATTTGATGGCATTGGGTGCAGCACTTCCACAGCATCATCTTTCAGGATTTGAAATAGCTCAATTGGAATTCCATCACCTCCACTAGCTTTGTTCATAGTGATGCTCTCTAAGGCCCACTTGACTTCACATTCCAGGATGTTTGGCTCTAGATGAGTGATCACACCATCGTGATTTTCTTGGTCGTGAAGATCTTTTTTGTACAGTTCTTCTGTCTATTCTTGCCACATCTTCTGCTTCTGTTATGTCCATACCATTTCTGTCCTTTATTGAGCCCATCTTTGCATGAAATGTTCCCTTGATATCTCTAATTTTCTTGAAGTGATCTCTAGCCTTTCCATCCTGTTGTTTTCCTCTATTTCGTTGCATTGATTGCTGAGGAAGGCTTTCTTATCTCTCTTTGCTATTCTTTGGTACTCTGAATTCAGATACTTATATCTTTCCTTTTCTCCTTTGCTTTTCACTTCTCTTCTTCTCACAGCTATTTGTAAGGCCTCCCCAGATAGCCATTTTGCTTTTTGCATTTCTTTTCCATGAGGATGGTCTTGACCCCCGTCTCCTGTACAATGTCATGAACATCTGTCCATAGTTCATCAGGCACTCTCTATCAGATCTAGTCCCTTAAATCTATTTCTCACTTCCACTGTATAATCATAAGGGATTTGATTTAGGTCATACCTGAATGGTCTAGTGGTTTTCCCTACTTTCTTCAATTTAAGTCTGAATTTGGCAATAAGGAGTTCATGATCTGAGCCACAGTCAGCTCCGTCTTGTTTTTGCTGACTGTATAGAGCTTCTCCATCTTTGGCTGCAAAGAATATAATCAATCTGATTTCGTGTTGACCATCTGGTGATGTCCATGTGTAGAGTCTTCTCTTGTGTTGTTGGAAGAGGTGTTTGCTATGACCAGTGCATTCTCTTGGCAAAACTCTATTAGCCTTTGCCCTGCTTCATTCCATATTCCAAGGCCAAATTTGCCTGTTACTCCAGGTGTTTCTTGACTTCCTACTTTTGCATTCCAGTCCCCTATAATGAAAAGGACATCTTTTTTGGGTGTTAGTTCTAAAAGGTCTTGTAGGTCTTCATAGAACCTTCAACTTCAGCTTCTTCAGCATTACTGGTTGGGGCATAGACTTGGATTACCGTGATATTGAATGGTTTGCCTTGGAAATGAACAGAGATCATTCTTTTTTGAGATTGCATCCAAGTACTGCATTTCGGACTCTTTTGTTGACCATGATGGCTACTCCATTTCTTCTAAGGGATTCCTGCCCACAGTAGTAGATATAATGGTCATCTGAGTTAAATTCACCCATTCCAGTCCATTTTAGTTCACTGATTCCTAGAATGTCGACGTTCACTCTTGCCATCTCCTGTTTGACCACTTCCAATTTGCCTTGATTCATGGACCTGACATTCCAGGTTCCTATGCAATATTGCTCTTTACAGCATCGGACCTTGCTTCTATCACCAGTCACATCCACACTGGGTATTGTTTTTGCTTTGGCTCCATCCCTTCATTCTTTCTGGAGTTATTTCTCCACTGATCTCCAGTAGCATATTGGGCACCTACTGACCTGGGGAGTTCTCTTTCAGTGTCCTATCATTTTGCCTTTTCATACTGTTCATGGGTTCTCAAGGCAAGAATACTGAAGTGGTTTGCCATTCCCTTCTCCAGTGGACCACATTCTGTCACACCTTTCCACCATGACCTCTCTGTCTTGGGTGGACCCCCACGACATGGCTTAGTTTCATTGCATTAGACAAGGCTGTGGCCCGTGTGATCAGATTTGGAAATAAAAGAATTATAAGAAAATATTATGAACAATTGTGTACCAATAAATAAATTAGATAACCAACCATATGCAAAAGAAAAAAGATCAAACCCTACCTTATAACGTGTATAAATATTAATTCAAAATATATTCAGTTCAGTTCAGTTCAGTCCTTAGTTGTGTCCGACTCTGCGACCCCATGAACCGCAGCATGCCAGGCCTCCCTGTCCATCACCAACTCCCGGAGTTTACCCAAACTAATGTCCATTGAGTCAGTGATGCCATCCAACCATCTCATTCTCTGTCGTCCCCTTCCCTCCTGCCCTCAATCTTTCCCAGCATCAGGGTGTTTTCAAATGAGTCAGATCTTCACATGAGGTCGCCAAAGTATTGGAGTTTCAGCTTCAGCATCAGTCCTTCCAATGAACACGCAGGACTGATCTCCTTTAGGATGGACTGGTTGGATCTTCTTGCAGTCCAAGGGACTCTCAAGAGTCTTCTCCAACACCAACAGTTCAAAAGCATCAATTCTTTGGTGCTCAGCTTTCTTCACAGTCCAACTCTCACATCCATACATGACTACTGGAAAAACCATAACCTTAACTAGATGGACCATTGTTGACAAAGTAATGTCTCTGCTTTTTAATATGCTCTCTAAGCTGGTCATAACTCTCCTTCCAAGGAGTAAGCATCTTTTAATTTCATGGCTGCAATCACCATCTGCAGTGATTTTGGAGCCCCCCCAAAAAAAATCAGCCATTGTCCACCGTTTCTCCATCTATTTCCCATGAAGTGATGGGCGGATGCCATGATCTTCGTTTTCTGAATGTAGAGCTTTAAGCCAACTTTTTCACTGTTCTCTTTCACTTTCATCAAGAAACTCTTTAGTTCTTCTTCACTTTCTGCCATAAGGGTGGTGTCATCTGCATATCTGAGGTTATTGATAGTTCTCCTGGCAATTTTGATTCCAGCTTGTGCTTCATCCAGCCTAGCATTTCTCATGATGTACTCTTCACAGAAGTTAAATAAGCAGGTTAGAAGCCTAAATATAAGAGCAAAATCCTTAGTACTCTTAGAGTAAAAGACACATTCTTATAAACACACAATTACCTTCACCAACTCAAGAAGGAATAGAAA
>NW_017213635.1:0-15442 GCF_001704415.2 Capra hircus | reverse complement strand
TGCAAAACCTCGATGAAAACCACAGATTTCTTCATCCACGGGAAGGGAAGCATGACACTGCTGCTACAGCTCGGGAGGAAAGTGCACGTGCATGACCTAAGTCGAGACGAGGACTGAATCCCGGTGGAGGCTCCCAGAAGTACCAAGATCCATGTCAGCACTGGAGAGGAATCTTCAGGTTCCGGCACCGGTCTCCACACAACGTCTTAGGCCCCCCATGTCAGCACTGGAGAGGAATCTTTTCCGGCACGCCTCACACAAGTCTTAGGCCCGGCATCGACGGGAGAGAGGCCCCTAGCAACTCGCATGGGGACTGGCCTTTCCTGAGGCCACCAGAGCGGGTCCCTGAGGTCCTCGTCTTAAGTCGAGAGCACCTGCCGCAACTCGAGAAAATCCAGGAGGTTCTCCCCTCCAGGCGAGATGAAGCCCATTTCCGCGGAGGCGTCTCGAGGCTAATCAACCTGGCCTCTGGAATTTCCAAAGGGTCCTTCACACCCTTGCTGCAACTCAAGAAGTTTCCCGACGTACCCGTCTCCACTCGAGAGGAAGCACGAGAGTCCTGCCCACATCCAGAGAAGCCCCGTTTCCGCCTCATAGCTCGAGAGGTGGATCCTTTCCCTGTGTTGTCGGGAAAGAATTCCCGGTGTTCCCGGTCGCATCTCAAGAGGAGGCGCTCTCCACAGGAAACACGAGGGGATCTCCAGGGTCGTGACACCATTCCCTGAGTGCCACAGATTTCTCAGTCTATTCCAGGGAAACCTATTTTCCCTGCATTGCCTCGACTTTCAAGCCGAGGATCCACTCACACCACGGTGGCACGTGGGACAGCCCTGTGGGAAAGCCTCGTGGGAAAGCCTCGAGGAAAAGCCACAGATCCCTAGATCCACGCAAAGGGAAGTATGACAATGCTGCTACAGCTCGGGAGGAAAGCGCACGTGCATGCCCCCACTCGAGACGAGGACTGACTCCCCTGGGGAGACTCCAGAAGTACCCAACGACCATGTCAGCACTGGAGAGGAATCCTCAGGTTCCGGCACGGACTGCACACAAGATCTTAGGCCGAGGCATCGATGGGAGAGGAATTCCGAGAGGCCCCCGAGCAACTCGCATGGGGACTGGCCTTTCCTGAGGCCACCAGAGCGGGTCCCTGAGGTCCTCATCCTAAGTCGAGAGCACCTGCCGCAACTCGAGAAAATCCAGGAGGTTCTCCCCTCCAGGCGAGATGAGGCCCATTTCCGCAGAAGCGTCTCGAGGCAAATCACACCTAACCTCTGGAACTTCCAAAGGATCCTTCAAACCCTTGCTGCAACTCAAGAAGTTCCCCCACATACCCGTCTCCACTCGAGAGGAAGCACGAGAGTCCCGCCCACATCCAGAGGAGCCCCGTTTCCGCCTCCTAGCTCGAGAGGATGGATCCTTTCCCTGCGTGGTCGGGAAAGAATTCCCGGCGTTTCCGTCGCAACTCAAGAGGAGGCGCTCTCCACAGGAAAGGCGAGAGGAACTCCAGGGTGGTGCCACCATTCCCAGAGTCCCCAGATGTCTCAGTCCATTCCAGGGAAACCTGTTTTCCCTGCACTGCCTCGACTTTCAAGCCGAGGATCGACTCTCACCACTGTGGCACGTGGGACATCCCTGTGGGAAAGCCCCGTGGGAAAGCCTCGAGGGAAAGCCACAGATCCCTTGATCCACGCGAAGGGAAGCGCGACACTGCTGCTACAGCTCGGGAGGAAAGCGCACGTGCATGCCTCCCCTCAAGACGAGGACTGACTCCCCTGGGGAGACTCCAGAAGTACCCCAAGATCCATGTCAGCACTGGAGAGAAATCCTCAGGTTCCGGAACCGACTCCACACAAGGCCTTGGCCACAGCATCGACGGGAGAGGAATCCCGAGAGGCCACCGAGCAACTCGCATGGGTCTGGCCTTTCCTGAGGCCACCAGAGCGGGTCCCTGAGTTCCCCGTCCTAAGTCGAGAGCACATGCTTCAACGCGAGATAATACAGGAGGTTCTCCCCTCCAGGCGAGATGAGGCCCATTTCCGCTGAGGCGTCTCGAGTCTAAACACACCTAACCTCTGGAACTTTCAAAGGGTCCTTCACACCCTTGCTGCAACTCAAGAAATTCCCCGACATACCCGTCTCCACTCGAGAGGAAGCACGAGAGTCCCGCCCACATCCAGAGGAGCCCCGTTTCCGCCTCCTAGCTCGAGAGGAGGGATCCTTTCCCTACGTGGTCGGGAAAGAATTCCCGGCGTTCCTGTCACATCTCAAGAGGAGTCGGTCTCCACCGGAGAGTGGAGAGGAACTCCAGGATCGTGCCACCATTCCCAGAGTCCCCCAGATGTCTCAGTCCATTCCAGGGAAAACTGTTTTCCCTGCACTGCCTCCACCTTCAAGCCGAGGATCGACTCACACCACGGTGGCACATGGGACAGCCCTGTGGGAAAGCCTCGTGGGAAAGCCTTGAGGGAAAGCCACAGATCCCTTGATCCACGCGAAGGGAATCGTGACTCTGCTGCTACAGCTCGAGAGGAAACCGCACGTTCATGCCCCCACTCGAGACGAGGACTGACTCCCCTGGGGAGACTCCAGAAGTACCCCAAGATCCATGTCAGCACTGGAGAGGAATCCTCAGGTTCCGGCACCTGCTGGGAGCCAGTGTGAGGAATCCTGCCCATGACAAGGTCATGAGGAAGGAAGCTGACATATGCAAGGCGTGCTCAGACTTCAGGGACCCCTCTGCAAATTCCTAAGCACGTACCCCAACTAAAATCTGCCGGCTTTTGTGCTCTGTTTTTCCACTCTTCTGACATTTTCTGGAAAAATTCAATTCAGGGCTTTAGTCTTCTGCATTTGAAAGAGTGTTTCAATCCAAAAACCCCTCCGATGGCTTTCTAGCCTGCCTGCAGGACTCGTACAGCTGCGCATGTGATTGTTTGAGGCCTCCTGACCGCAGGAGGCACAGGAAGCTTAAAACATCCTAGGAATGTAGGACTTCCGAGGAGTCAAAATCTTTAGAATAGGACTGATTAATGGTTTCATTTTTTGGGTCAATGCTTGCTGCCAAATTTTCATATCCTTTATTTTTAGATATAGTTGGTATATAGAAAAACAAGTAGTAGACCTGGTATTAGCAACATTAGATCTTTGAGTTAAGTACCTTCTTTGTTATATCCCACTCCACCTTTGTTCTATAGAGTTGTAACTTTAATGCTTTAAGGAGATGCAGATTAAAAAAAAAAAAACACTTCAGGGGAAACAAAATTAACATTCATTAAGGAAGAGAGCCATAAAAGTGTTAACAAGCCTCTTGGCCAAAAGATAATGTAAATCACCTGAGACCTTTTGTATACAAAATGATATACGGAAAGAATCTGGGTTGCGAACGCTACATAATTTTGTGTTACCCATTGATCTCCGTGTTTTATCAAAAGTATAAAAGGCCTTCTGAACAATAAAGGATGGGGGCCAGTTTCTCGAACTAGTCTCTCGGCCTGGTTTCTTGGGACTCTGGCTCCCCCCATGTCTCTCTCTCTCTCTTCTTCTCTCCCCTTCCCTCTCTCTGCTCTTTACTTTAACTTCAGGCTGAATCTCCATCTGGGGCGCGGAGGCTCGCCAGGTCTACTTACTTGCCCCGGCTGTTAAGACCCGCACGAAAGGGAGCTTAAGGCGAGGCACCCTTAGATATTCAAGCGGGCGCCGGTGGCCCAACGTAGATGGTGCAAATTCCTTGTCTGGAATTTTATTGGCCTTCCGCGTAAACCAAGCTATTCAGCCCTCTTCCTCCACTTAATCTTCTTACTACACTATAGTTTCTTAATCTAATCTTACATTAATAAACAAACAAGTCTTTCCACGCCAACGCCGTCCACCCTTCGAATTCCCTGGATCCACCGGGGCTGGACCCCGGCAGGCACCGACTCCACACAAGGTCTTAGGCCCTGGCATCGACGGGAGAGGAATCCCGAGAGGCCCCCTAGCAACTCGCAAGGGGACTGGCCTTTCCTGAGGCCACCAGAGCGGGTCCCAGTGGTCCCCGTCGTAAGGCGAGAGCACGTACCGCAACTCGAAAAAATCCAGGAGATTCTCCCCTCCAGGGGAGATGAGGCCCATTTCCGCTAAGGCGTCTCGACTCTAAACACACCTAACCTCTGGAATTCCAAAGGATCCTTCACACCCTTGCTGCAACTCAAGAAGTTCCCCGACATACCCGTCTCCACACGAGAGGAAGCACGAGAGTCACGCCCACATCCAGAGGAGCCCCGTTTCTGCCTCCAAGTTCGAGAGGAGGGATCCTTTTGCTGCGTGGTCGGGAAAGAATTCCCGGCGTTCCCGTCGCATCTCAAGAGGAGGCGCTGTCGACACGAAAGGCGAGAGGAACTCCAGGGTCGTGCCACCATTCCCAGAGTCCCCCAGATGTCTCAGTCCATTCCAGGGAAGCCTGTTTCCCCGGCACTGCCTCGACTTTCAAACCGAGGATCGACTGACACCACGGTGGCACGTGGGACATCACTGGGGGAAAGCATCGTTGGAAAGCCTGGTGGGAAAGCCTCATGGGAAAGCCTCGAGGGAAAGCCACAGATCCCTTGATCCAAGCGAAGGGAAGCGTGACACTGCTGCTACAGCTCGGGAGGAAAGCGCTCTTGCATGTCCACACTCGAGACCAGGACTGACTCCCCTGGGGAGACTACAGAAGTACCCCAAGATCCATGTCAGCCCTGGAGAGGAATCCTCAGGTTCCGGAACAGACTCCACACAAGGACTTAGGCCCCGGCATCGACGGGAGAGGAATCCCGAGAGGCCCCCGAGCAACTCGTATGGGGACCTGCCTTTCCTGAGGCCACCAGAGCGGGATCCTGATGTCCCCGTTGTAAGTCGAGAGCACCGGCCCCAACTCGAGAAAATCCAGGAGGTTCTCCCTTCCAGGCGAGATGAGGCCCTTTCCGCTGAGGCGTCTCGAGGCTAATCACACCAAACCTCTGGAACTTCCAAAGGGCCCTTCACACACTTGCTAAAACTAAAGAAGTTCGCCGACATACCCGTCTTCACTCGAGAGGAAGCACGAGAGTCCCGCCCACATCTAGAGGAACCCCGTTTCCGCCTCCTAGCACGAGAGGAGGTATCCTTTGCCTGATTGGTCGGGAAAGAATTCCCGGCGTTCCCGTCGCATCTCAAGAGGAGGCACTCTCCACAGGAAAGGCGAGCGGAACTCCAGGGTCGTGCCACAATTCCCAGAGTCCCCCAGATGTCTCAGTCCATTCCAGGGAAACCTGTTTCCCTACACTGCCTCGAATTTCAGGACGAGGATCCACTCACACCACGGTGGCACGTGGGACAGCCCTTTGGGAAATCCTTGAGGGAAAGCCACAGATCCCTTGATCCATGCGAAGAGAAGCGTGACACTGCTGCTACAGCTCAGGAGGAAAGCGCACCTGCATGCCCCCACTCGAGACGAGGACTGACTCCCCTGGGGAGACTCCAGAAGTACCCCAAGATCTATGTCAGCACTGGAGAGGAATCCTCATGTTCCGGCACCGACTCCACACAAGGTCTTAGGCCCCGGCATCGACGGGAGAGAAATCCCGAGAGGCCCCCGAGCAACTCGCATGGGGACTGGCCTTTCCTGAGGCCACCAGAGCAGGTCCCTGAGGACCCCGACGTAAGTCGAGAGCACCTGCACCAACTCAAGAAAATGCAGGAGGTTCTCCCCTCCAGGGGAGAGGAGGCCCATTTCCTCTGAGGCATCCCCAGGCTAATTAAACCTAACCTCTGGAACTTCCAAAGGGTCCTTCGCACCCTTGCTACAACTCAAGAAGTTCCCCGACATACCCGTCTCCACTCGAGAGGAAGCACGAGAGTCCCGCCCACATCCAGAGGAGCCCCGTTTCCGCCTCATAGCTCGAGAGGAGGGATCTTTCCCTGTGTGGTCGGGAAAGAATTCCTGGCGTTCCGGTCGCATCTCAAGAGGAGGCGCTCTCCACAGGAAAGGAGAGAGGAACTCCGGGGTCGTGCCACCATTCCCAGAGTCCCCCAGATGTCTCAGTGCATTCCAGGGAAACCTGTTTTCCCTGCACTGCCTCGACTTTCAAGCCGAGGATCGACTCACACCATGGTGGCACGTGGGACAACCCTGTGGGAAAGCCTCGTGGGAAAGCCTCATGGGAAAGCCTCGAGGGAAAGCCACAGATCCCTTGATCCAAGCGAAGGGAAGCGTGACACTGCTGCTACAGCTCGGGAGGAAAGCGCACGTGCATGCCCCCACTCGAGACGAGGACTGACTCCCCTGGGGAGACTCCAGAAGTACCTCAAGTTCCATGTCAGCACTGGAGAGGAATCCTCAGGTTCCGGCACCGACTCCACACAAGGTCTTAGGCCCCGGCATCGACGGGAGAGGAATCCCGAGAGGCCCCCGAGCAATTCGCATGGGGACTGGCCTTTCCTAAGGCCACCAAAGTGGGTCCCTGAGGTCCCCATCGTAAGTGGAGAGCACCTGCCGCAACTCGAGAAAATCCAGGAGGTTCTCCCCTCCAGGGGAGATGAGGCCCATTTCCGCTGAGGTGTTTCGAGGCTACTCACACCTAACCTCTGAAACTTCCAAAGGTTCCTTCATACCCTTGCTGCAACTCAAGAAGTTCCCCGACATACCCGTCTCCACTCGAGTGGAAGCACGAGAGTCCCGCCCACATCCAGAGGAGCCCCGTTTCCGCCTCATAGCTCGAGAGAAGGGATCTTTCCCTGCGTGGTCGGGAAAGAATTTCCGGGGTTCCCGTCGCATCTCAAGAGGAGGCGCTCTCCACAGGAAAGGGGAGAGGAACTCCAGGGTCGTGCCACCATTCCCAGAGCCTTCCAGATGTCTCAGTCCATTCCAGGGAAACCTGTTATCCCTGCACTGCCTCGACGTTCAAGCCGAGGATCGACTCACATCACGGTGGCACGTGGGACAGCCCTGTGGGAAAGCCTGGTGGGAAAGCCTGGTGGGAAAACCTCATTGGAAAGCCTCGAGGGAAAGCCACAGATCCCTTGATCCAAGCGAAGGGAAGCGTGACACTGCTGCTACAGCTCGGGAGGAAAGCGCACTTGCATGCCCACACTCGAGACGAGGACTGACTCCCCTGGTGAGACTCCATAAGTACCCCAAGATCCATGTCAGCCCTGGAGAGGAATCCTCAGGTTCCGGCACCGACTCCACACAAGGTCTTAGGCCCCGGCATGAGGGGAGAGGAATCCCGAGAGGCCCCCTAGCATCTCGTATGGGCACCTGCCTTTCCTGAGGCCACCAGCGGGTTCCTGATGTCCCCGTCGAAAGTCAAGAGCACCTGCCGCAACTAGAGAAAATCCAGGACGTTCTCCCTTCCAGGCGAGATGAGGCCCATTTAACTGAGGCGTCTCGAGGCTAATCACACCAAACCTCTGGAACTTCCAAAGGGTCCTTCACACACTTGCTAAAACTAAAGAAGTTCGTCGACATACCCGTCTCCACTCGAGAGGAAGCGCGAGAGTCCCGCCCACATCTAGAGGAACCCCGTTTCCGCCTACTAGCTCGAGAGGAGGGATCCTTTCCCTGCATGGTCGGGAAAGAATTCCCGGCGTTCCCGTCGCATCTCAAGAGGAGGCGCTCTCCACAGGAAAGGCGAGCGGAACTCCAGGGTCGTGCCACCATTCCCAGAGTCCCCCAGATATCTCAGTCCATTCCAGGGAAACCTGTTTCCCTACACTGCCTCGAATTTCAGGACGAGGATCTACTCACACCACGGTGGCACGTGGGACAGCCCTTTGGGAAAGCCTCGAGGGAAAGCCACAGATCCCTTGATCCACGCGAAGGGAACCGTGACACTGCTGCTGCAGCTCGGGAGGAAAGCGCACGTGCATGCCCCCACTCGAGACAAAGACTTACTCCCCTGGGGAGACTCCAGAAGTACTCCAAGATCCATGTCAGCACTGGAGAGGAATCCTCAGTTTCAGGCACCGACTCCACACAAGGTCTTAGGCCCCGGCACCAATGGGAGAGGATTCCCGAGATGCGCCCGAGCAACTCGCATGGGGACTGGCCTTTCCGGAGGCCACCAGAGCGGGTCCCTGAGGTCCCGTCGTAAGACGAGAGCACCTGTCGCAATTCGAGAAAATCCAGGAGGTTCTCCCCTCCAGGCGACATGAGGCCCATTTCCGCTGAGGTATCTCGAGGCTAATCACACCTTACCTCTGGAACTTCCAAAGGGTCCTTCACACCCTTGCTGCAACTCAAGAAGTTCCCCGACATACCCGTCTCCACTCGAGAGGAAGCAGGAAAGTCCCGCCCACATCAAGAGGAGCCACGTTTCCGCCTCCTAGCTCGAGAGGTTTGATCCTTTCCCTGCGTGGTGGGGAAAGAATTTGTGGCGTTCCCGTCGCATCTCAAGAGGAGGCGCTCTCCAGAGGAAAAGCGAGAGGAACTCCAGGTTCATGCCACCATTGCCAGAGTCCCCCAGATGTCTCAGTCCATTCCAGGGAACCTGGTTTCCCTGCACTGCCTCGACTTTCAAGCCGAGGATCGACTCACACCACAGTGGCACGTGGGGCAGCCCTGTGGGAAAGCCTCGTGGGAAAGCCTCTTTGGAAAGCCTCGTGGGAAAGCCTCGAGGGAATGCCACAGATCCCTTTTTCCACGAGAAGGGTAGCGTTACACTGCTGCTACAGCTCGGGAGGAAAGTGCACTTGCATGCCCCACTCGAGACGAGGACTGACTCCCTTGGGGAGACTCCAGAATACCCCAAGATCCATGTCAGCACTGGAGAGGAATCCTCAGGTTCTGGCACCGACTCCACACTAGGTCTTAGGCCCAGGCATCGACGTGAGAGGAATCCCGAGAGGCCCCCGAGCAACTCGCATGGGACTGGCCTTTCCTGAGGCCACCAGAGCGGTTCCCTGTGGTACCCGTCGTAAGTCGAGAGCACCTGTCGCAAATCGAGAAAATCCAGGAGGTTCTCCCCTCCAGGAGACATGAGGCCCATTTCCGCTGAGGTATCTCGAGGCTAATCACACTTTACCTAAGGAACTACCAAAGGGTCCTTCACACCCTTGCTGCAACTCAAGAAGTTCCCTGACATACCCGTCTCCACTCGAGAGGAAGCACGAGAGTCCCGACCACATCCAGAGGAGCCCCGTTTCCACCTATTAGCTCGAGAGGAGGGATCCTTTCCCTGCGTGCTCGAGAAAGAATTCCCGGTGTTCCTGTCGCAACTCAAGAGGAGGCGCTCTCCACAGGAAATGCGAGAGGAACTCTGGGGTCATGCCAGCATTCCCAGAGTCCCCCAGATGTCTCAGTCCATTCCAGGGAAACCTGTTTTATCTGCACTGTTTTGACTTTCAAGCCGAGGATAGACTCACACCACGGTGGCACGTGGGACAGCCCTGTGGGAAAGCCTCGTGGGAAAGCCTCGTGGGAAAGCCTCGAGGGAATGCCACAGATCCCTTGTTCCACGTGAAGGAAAGGGTGACACTGCGGCTACAGCTCGGGAGGAAATCGCACGTGCATGCCCCCACTCGAGACGAGGACTGACTCCGCTGGGGAGACTCCAGAAATACCCCAAGATCCATGTCAGAACTGGAGAGGAAACCTCAGGTCTGGCACCGACTCCACACCAGGTCTTAGGCCCCGATATCGACTGGAGAGGAATCCCGAGAGACCCCGAGAGGCCCCCGAGCAACTCCCAAGGGGACTGGCCTTTCCTGAGGCCACCAGAGCGGGTCCCTGAGGTCCCCGTCGTAAGTCAAGAGCACCTGCCGCAACTCGAGGAAATCCAGGAGGTTCTCCCCTCCAGGCGAGATGAGGCCCATTTCCGCTGAGGCGTCTCGAGGATAATCACACCTAAACTCTGGAATTCCAAAGGATCCTTCACACCCTTGCTGCAACTCAAGAAGTTCCCCGACATACCCGTCTCCACACGAGAGGAAGCACGAGAGTCACGCCCACATCCAGAGGAGCCCCGTTTCTGCCTCCAAGTTCGAGAGGAGGGATCCTTTTGCTGCGTGGTCGGGAAAGAATTCCCGGCGTTCCCGTCGCATCTCAAGAGGAGGCGCTGTCGACACGAAAGGCGAGAGGAACTCCAGGGTCGTGCCACCATTCCCAGAGTCCCCCAGATGTCTCAGTCCATTCCAGGGAAGCCTGTTTCCCCGGCACTGCCTCGACTTTCAAACCGAGGATCGACTGACACCACGGTGGCACGTGGGACATCACTGGGGGAAAGCATCGTTGGAAAGCCTGGTGGGAAAGCCTCATGGGAAAGCCTCGAGGGAAAGCCACAGATCCCTTGATCCAAGCGAAGGGAAGCGTGACACTGCTGCTACAGCTCGGGAGGAAAGCGCTCTTGCATGTCCACACTCGAGACCAGGACTGACTCCCCTGGGGAGACTACAGAAGTACCCCAAGATCCATGTCAGCCCTGGAGAGGAATCCTCAGGTTCCGGAACAGACTCCACACAAGGACTTAGGCCCCGGCATCGACGGGAGAGGAATCCCGAGAGGCCCCCGAGCAACTCGTATGGGGACCTGCCTTTCCTGAGGCCACCAGAGCGGGATCCTGATGTCCCCGTTGTAAGTCGAGAGCACCGGCCCCAACTCGAGAAAATCCAGGAGGTTCTCCCTTCCAGGCGAGATGAGGCCCTTTCCGCTGAGGCGTCTCGAGGCTAATCACACCAAACCTCTGGAACTTCCAAAGGGCCCTTCACACACTTGCTAAAACTAAAGAAGTTCGCCGACATACCCGTCTTCACTCGAGAGGAAGCACGAGAGTCCCGCCCACATCTAGAGGAACCCCGTTTCCGCCTCCTAGCACGAGAGGAGGTATCCTTTGCCTGATTGGTCGGGAAAGAATTCCCGGCGTTCCCGTCGCATCTCAAGAGGAGGCACTCTCCACAGGAAAGGCGAGCGGAACTCCAGGGTCGTGCCACAATTCCCAGAGTCCCCCAGATGTCTCAGTCCATTCCAGGGAAACCTGTTTCCCTACACTGCCTCGAATTTCAGGACGAGGATCCACTCACACCACGGTGGCACGTGGGACAGCCCTTTGGGAAATCCTTGAGGGAAAGCCACAGATCCCTTGATCCATGCGAAGAGAAGCGTGACACTGCTGCTACAGCTCAGGAGGAAAGCGCACCTGCATGCCCCCACTCGAGACGAGGACTGACTCCCCTGGGGAGACTCCAGAAGTACCCCAAGATCTATGTCAGCACTGGAGAGGAATCCTCATGTTCCGGCACCGACTCCACACAAGGTCTTAGGCCCCGGCATCGACGGGAGAGAAATCCCGAGAGGCCCCCGAGCAACTCGCATGGGGACTGGCCTTTCCTGAGGCCACCAGAGCAGGTCCCTGAGGACCCCGTCGTAAGTCGAGAGCACCTGCACCAACTCAAGAAAATGCAGGAGGTTCTCCCCTCCAGGGGAGAGGAGGCCCATTTCCTCTGAGGCATCCCCAGGCTAATTAAACCTAACCTCTGGAACTTCCAAAGGGATCCTTCACACCCTTGCTACAACTCAAGAAGTTCCCCGACATACCCGTCTCCACTCGAGAGGAAGCACGAGAGTCCCGCCCACATCCAGAGGAGCCCCGTTTCCGCCTCATAGCTCGAGAGGAGGGATCTTTCCCTGTGTGGTCGGGAAAGAATTCCTGGCGTTCCGGTCGCATCTCAAGAGGAGGCGCTCTCCACAGGAAAGGAGAGAGGAACTCCGGGGTCGTGCCACCATTCCCAGAGTCCCCCAGATGTCTCAGTGCATTCCAGGGAAACCTGTTTTCCCTGCACTGCCTCGACTTTCAAGCCGAGGATCGACTCACACCATGGTGGCACGTGGGACAACCCTGTGGGAAAGCCTCGTGGGAAAGCCTCATGGGAAAGCCTCGAGGGAAAGCCACAGATCCCTTGATCCAAGCGAAGGGAAGCGTGACACTGCTGCTACAGCTCGGGAGGAAAGCGCACGTGCATGCCCCCACTCGAGACGAGGACTGACTCCCCTGGGGAGACTCCAGAAGTACCTCAAGTTCCATGTCAGCACTGGAGAGGAATCCTCAGGTTCCGGCACCGACTCCACACAAGGTCTTAGGCCCCGGCATCGACGGGAGAGGAATCCCGAGAGGCCCCCGAGCAATTCGCATGGGGACTGGCCTTTCCTAAGGCCACCAAAGTGGGTCCCTGAGGTCCCCATCGTAAGTGGAGAGCACCTGCCGCAACTCGAGAAAATCCAGGAGGTTCTCCCCTCCAGGCGAGATGAGGCCCATTTCCGCTGAGGTGTTTCGAGGCTACTCACACCTAACCTCTGAAACTTCCAAAGGTTCCTTCATACCCTTGCTGCAACTCAAGAAGTTCCCCGACATACCCGTCTCCACTCGAGTGGAAGCACGAGAGTCCCGCCCACATCCAGAGGAGCCCCGTTTCCGCCTCATAGCTCGAGAGAAGGGATCTTTCCCTGCGTGGTCGGGAAAGAATTTCCGGGGTTCCCGTCGCATCTCAAGAGGAGGCGCTCTCCACAGGAAAGGGGAGAGGAACTCCAGGGTCGTGCCACCATTCCCAGAGCCTTCCAGATGTCTCAGTCCATTCCAGGGAAACCTGTTATCCCTGCACTGCCTCGACGTTCAAGCCGAGGATCGACTCACATCACGGTGGCACGTGGGACAGCCCTGTGGGAAAGCCTGGTGGGAAAGCCTGGTGGGAAAACCTCATTGGAAAGCCTCGAGGGAAAGCCACAGATCCCTTGATCCAAGCGAAGGGAAGCGTGACACTGCTGCTACAGCTCGGGAGGAAAGCGCACTTGCATGCCCACACTCGAGACGAGGACTGACTCCCCTGGTGAGACTCCATAAGTACCCCAAGATCCATGTCAGCCCTGGAGAGGAATCCTCAGGTTCCGGCACCGACTCCACACAAGGTCTTAGGCCCCGGCATGAGGGGAGAGGAATCCCGAGAGGCCCCCTAGCATCTCGTATGGGCACCTGCCTTTCCTGAGGCCACCAGCGGGTTCCTGATGTCCCCGTCGAAAGTCAAGAGCACCTGCCGCAACTAGAGAAAATCCAGGACGTTCTCCCTTCCAGGCGAGATGAGGCCCATTTAACTGAGGCGTCTCGAGGCTAATCACACCAAACCTCTGGAACTTCCAAAGGGTCCTTCACACACTTGCTAAAACTAAAGAAGTTCGTCGACATACCCGTCTCCACTCGAGAGGAAGCGCGAGAGTCCCGCCCACATCTAGAGGAACCCCGTTTCCGCCTACTAGCTCGAGAGGAGGGATCCTTTCCCTGCATGGTCGGGAAAGAATTCCCGGCGTTCCCGTCGCATCTCAAGAGGAGGCGCTCTCCACAGGAAAGGCGAGCGGAACTCCAGGGTCGTGCCACCATTCCCAGAGTCCCCCAGATATCTCAGTCCATTCCAGGGAAACCTGTTTCCCTACACTGCCTCGAATTTCAGGACGAGGATCTACTCACACCACGGTGGCACGTGGGACAGCCCTTTGGGAAAGCCTCGAGGGAAAGCCACAGATCCCTTGATCCACGCGAAGGGAACCGTGACACTGCTGCTGCAGCTCGGGAGGAAAGCGCACGTGCATGCCCCCACTCGAGACAAAGACTTACTCCCCTGGGGAGACTCCAGAAGTACTCCAAGATCCATGTCAGCACTGGAGAGGAATCCTCAGTTTCAGGCACCGACTCCACACAAAGGTCTTAGGCCCCGGCACCAATGGGAGAGGATTCCCGAGATGCGCCCGAGCAACTCGCATGGGGACTGGCCTTTCCGGAGGCCACCAGAGCGGGTCCCTGAGGTCCCGTCGTAAGACGAGAGCACCTGTCGCAATTCGAGAAAATCCAGGAGGTTCTCCCTCCAGGCGACATGAGGCCCATTTCCGCTGAGGTATCTCGAGGCTAATCACACCTTACCTCTGGAACTTCCAAAGGGTCCTTCACACCCTTGCTGCAACTCAAGAAGTTCCCCGACATACCCGTCTCCACTCGAGAGGAAGCAGGAAAGTCCCGCCCACATCAAGAGGAGCCACGTTTCCGCCTCCTAGCTCGAGAGGTTTGATCCTTTCCCTGCGTGGTGGGGAAAGAATTTGTGGCGTTCCCGTCGCATCTCAAGAGGAGGCGCTCTCCAGAGGAAAAGCGAGAGGAACTCCAGGTTCATGCCACCATTGCCAGAGTCCCCCAGATGTCTCAGTCCATTCCAGGGAACCTGGTTTTCCCTGCACTGCCTCGACTTTCAAGCCGAGGATCGACTCACACCACAGTGGCACGTGGGGCAGCCCTGTGGGAAAGCCTCGTGGGAAAGCCTCTTTGGAAAGCCTCGTGGGAAAGCCTCGAGGGAATGCCACAGATCCCTTTTTCCACGCAGAAGGATAGCGTTACACTGCTGCTACAGCTCGGGAGGAAAGTCGCACGTTGCATGCCCCACTCGAGACGAGGACTGAACTCCCTGGGGAGACTCCAGAATACCCAAGATCCATGTCAGCACTGGAGAGGAATCCTCAGGTTCTGGCACCGACTCCACACTAGGTCTTAGGCCCAGGCATCGACGTGAGAGGAATCCCGAGAGGCCCCCGAGCAACTCGCATGGGACTGGCCTTTCCTGAGGCCACCAGAGCGGTTCCCTGAGGTCCCGTCGTAAGTCGAGAGCACCTGTCGCAACTCGAGAAAATCCAGGAGGTTCTCCCCCTCCAGGAGACATGAGGCCCATTTCCGCTGAGGTATCTCGGCTAATCACACTTTACCTAAGGAACTACCAAAGGGTCCTTCACACCTTGCTGCAACTCAAGAAGTTCCCTGACATACCGGTCTCCACTCGAGAGGAAGCACGAGAGTCCGACCCACATCCAGAGGAGCCCCGTTTCCACCTTAGCTCGAGAGGAGGGATCCTTTCCCTGCGGGTGCTCGAGAAAGAATTCCCGTGTTCCTGTCGCAACTCAAGAGGAGGCGCTCTCCACAGGAAATGCGAGAGGAACTCTGGGGTCATGCCAGCATTCCAAGAGTCCCCAGATGTCTCAGTCCATTCCAGGGAACCTGTTTTATCTGCAGCTGTTTTGACTTTCAGCCGGAAGGATAGACTCACAGCCACGGTGGCGCCACCGTGGGACAGCCCTGTGGGAAATAAGGCCGTCGTGGGAAAGCCCTCGTGGGAAAGCCTTCTGATGGGAATGCCACAGATCCCTTGTTCGGCGCACGGTGAAGGAAAGGGTGACACTGCGGCTACAGCTCGGGAGGAAATCGCACGTGCATGCCCCCATTCCGAGACGAGGACTGACCCGCTGGGGAGACTCCAGAAATACCCCAAAGATCCATGTCAGAACTGGAGAGGAAAGACCTCAGGTCTGGCACCCGACTCCACACCGAAGGTCTTAGGCCCCCGATATCGACGTGTGAGAGGAATCCCGAGAGACGCCTCCGAGAGGCCCCCGAGCCACTCCCAAGGGGACTGGCCGTTTCCTGAGCCA
>NW_017213634.1:0-15443 GCF_001704415.2 Capra hircus | reverse complement strand
AAGGAGGAAAACAGCAATGGGATGGATTTTCAAGCAGTTGCTAAGTCACACACGTTAGGGCTCCCGGGAAAGAAATGCGAATTTTGGCCTCTAGGCCCAGTATCCAGATGTGTGCACAGGATATTTTCCCACAGGATCCAAGAATGTTCCAGACAGACCTAAGCTCACTAGCTCTCTCCTGCAGAGGAAATGAAATATTGTTGCTGAACCACGAAAAGATGCTGGGATTCTTGGCTTATGGAGGAGAAGAATTCAATCCAGGGCCAAGACGAGGCTTGATTGCTCAGAGCTTTTGTGCAATAGAGTTTTATTAAAGGATAAAGGAGATAGAGAAAGCTTCTGACAGAGACACATCACAGGGCAGAAAGCGTACCCCTTGCTAGTGTTAGTAATGGAGTTATATACTCTCCAATAAGTTATGAAACGAACAAAAGAATGTCTGGAGGTTGTAAAGACTCACTAGACCTACTCCATAATTGACATTTTAAGATAACAGGATTAGCCAGAAGGTTTTTTCCAGAGACGTCCTCAAGAGGATGCATGATTGTATATATCCTAAGGAATGTAGAGGGAAAAACAGTTTGTCCTTCTTCCTCCTTGAGAATTCTAGACCCCTCTCTCCTTGGGGACCTTGAACTTCTTAGAACCTGCCTTGGCAATGACTCTCTCAGAACATGATTGAACAGCCGTTTGAGCTTCCTTTGACTTTCCCTGGAGGGAGGGAGCCCTCCTGAGCACAGGGCTCAGGGGCCATGGCAATGAAAAAGAATCTCCAGCAAGTGTTTTAGCCTGTGTGACTCTCAGCCCACAGGAGCTGAGAAAACTCTCTTCCTTGGAGGAAGGAAAGGCAGCCCAAGAGTGTGTTTCAGGCCTGTATCTTGCAGCAAGTGTTTGGCTTGTTAGACAGAAGACCTGCAGGCCTGTTCCAACAGACTCAATTCCAGAATCAGGGCCTTGTGTCTCCCTGCAGTTTCCTGGCCTTGCAAACACATTCCTAGGTGAGAGCAGTCCTGCCCATGGGGACTGCTGCGGGAGTGTGTCTGAGGGGGCCAGGTGTCATGCTGGGGTCACCTGGTCGAGGGCACCTTGCACCTCCAATGGACCCCAGGCAAGGAGTTGCAGGCCACCACCTTGCTTCTGAAATCCCAAAATGGGGAGCAAAGCTCGCTCTGTCAGAGGGAAGAAAACAGCAACAGGATGGATTTCAAGCAGTTGCTAGCTGTACTGCGTTAGGGCTCCAAGGAAGGAAAATGCGAATTTTAGCCCCTACGACTGGTATCCAGGTGGGCTCCCAGGATGATTTCCCCGCAGGATCCAAGAACGTTCCAGACAGACCTGGGCTCACTAGCTCCCTCCTGCAGAGGAAACATGAGAGAACAGCTGTTTGGAGGTTGCTTTGACTTCCCCTGGGAGGGTAGGATCCCTCCCTGGGTGCAGGGCCTCAGGGGCCATTGCCGCTGAGAAATGCCCTCTAAGCCAGACCTTTGCAGCCTTGTATGACTCAGCACGGAGGAGACTGGAAAAGCTCTCTTCCTTGGAGGAAGGAAAGGCAGCCCCAGAGAGTGTGTTTTCACACCTGTATCTTGCAGCAAGTGTTTGGGTCTCAGACGTCAGACCTCCAGGCCTGCTCCAACGGCCTTCAGTTCCAGAGTCAGGGCCATTGTGTCTCCCTGCATTTTGTGAGCCTTGGGAACACATTCCTAGGTCAGAACAGTCCTGCCCATGGGGAAGGAGGCTGCGGGGAGTGTGTCTGAGGGGGTCGGGTGCCATGCTGGTGTCCAAAAGACCCGGTACCTCCAATAGACCCCAGGACAACAGCGGTGGGGCTCCCCCTGGCTTCCGAAATGCCAAAGCGAGAAGCAAAGCTAGCTCTATCAGAAGGAGAAAATAGCAATGGGATGGATGTTCAGGCTGTTACTGGGCCGCACCACTTCAGGGTCCCCCCCGAGAGGAACAGGCGCCCTGTGGCCCCTAGGTCCGATATGCAGGTTAACACACAGGGTGTGTCCCCATAGGAGCCAAGAATTTTCCTGACAGACCTAGGCTCACTAGAGCTCTCCCACCTGGGCAAAAGGGGTAGAACAGACTGTGGATGTGACTCTGCCTTTCCCAGCGAGCATGGGGCCCTCCTACGGCCCCGGGCTCCAGGGAAAATTGTCCCTGAAAAATGACCTCCAAGAAGCGCTTTTCCAGCAGGCTGGGATGCAGAGTTCACAGGATGCGGGGAAAGTGATTGTCCTTCAGGGAAGAAGAGGCAGCCACCCAGTGTGTGTTTGCAAGCCTGTATTTGGAAGAAACTGGTTAGCTCCTTCAAGGGGAGACCTCCAGGTCTGCTCAGAGGACCGAAATTCCAGAGGCAGCACCATGCATCTCCCCTGTCCTTTCTGAGCCTTGGAAAGACATTCCTAGCTTATAGCGGTATTGCTCATGAAGAAGCAGGATGCAGGAATGTGTCAGACATGACTGGGTGCTTTCCTGGGTTCAGCTCCAGTGAGGGGCCTTTCCACTCAAAGTAGGTCCCATGCCTCCTTGGGGAGGAAGTGGGGCCGCTTGCCTCCAAATTGCCAAAGGCTGGAACAAAGCTAGTTCTATCAGAGGTAAGAAAAGAGCAATTGGATGGATGTGGAAGCTGTTGCTGGGCCGCACTGCTTCAGGCCCCCCACCCCTCCGCCCCCGAGAGAAACAGGCGCCCTGTGGCCCCTAGGTCCTGGATGCAGTTTCACACATAGAATGTGTCCCCATAGGAGCCAAGAATTTTCCTGACAGACCTAGGCTCACTAGAGCTCTCCTACAGAGCAAAGGGGATGGGACAGATGTGTGGCTGTGGCTCTGCCTTTCCCTGGGAGTGTGGAGCCGCTCCCTATGGCCCCGGGCTCCAGGGGAAATTGCCCCTGAATAATGACCTCCAAGAAGCGCTTTTCCAACTGGCTGAGACCTGGAGTTCTCAGGATGCAGGGAAAGCGAGTGTCCTTCGGGGAAGCAAAGGCAGTCACCTGTTATCATGACTTACTAGAATAGTAGGTACCTTCTCCGGTTGGGCAGAGGCCTTCCCTACCTGATCTGAAAAAGAAAATGAAGTAGCTCGCTGATTTGAGAAATAATTCCCAGACTTGGGTTTCCAACCAGTATAGAATCCGACAATGGCCCTGTCTTTGTAGCCGCGTTAATTAACAGGTATGTGAAGCTCTAAATATCAGTGGAAATTACATACAGCATATAGGCCCCAGTGTTCTGGAATGGTGGAAAGAAACAACCAAACTCTTGAAGAGACACTTTCAAAATGGATCATAGAGACTGACTGTACATGGATGGGCTTGCTTCCGGCAGACTTACTCATATTACGGGTAACCGCACGTTCCCACAGTTGTTGTCCTTATGAAATTTTCTATGGGAGACCCCCTCCCACAGTGAGGCAGGTGTTAGCAGATTTACCACAAGTAAGGGGGTGGGATTTCACAGCAGATGGAACAATTAGGTAAGGTAATAAATCAGGTAACTAAGTTTGTATAAAAAAGAATATCATTCCCCCTTGAGGAACAGATTCATGAATTTGTGCTCAGTGATCAGGTGTGGCTCAATGACTGGAAACACAATTCCTTGGCCTGACATCGGAAAGGTCCTTATACTGTTGTTTTAGCCACAATTCTGAAAGAGATGGGAATACCAGACCACCTAACCTGCCTCTTGAGAAATCTGGATGAAGGTCAGGAAGCAACAGTTAGAGCAGGACATGGAACAACAGACTGGTTCCAAAAAGGAAAAGGAGTATGTCAAGGCTGTATATTGTCACCCTGTTTATTTAACTTATATGCAGAGTACATCATGAAACATGCTGGGATGGAAGATACATGAGCTGGAATGAAGATTGCCGGTAGAAATATCAATAAACTAAGATATGCAGATGACACCACCATTATGGCAGAACGTGAAGAGGAACGGGTATGTCGGGGAACTTCTTGAGTTGCAGCAAGGGTGTGAAGGACCCTTTGGAAGTTCCAGAGGTTAGGTGTGGTTAGTCTCGAGATGCCTCAGCAGAAATGGGCCTCATGTCGCCTGGAAAGGAGAGGCTCCTGGATATTCCCAAGTTTCAACAGGTGCTCTCGAGTTACGATGGGGACTTCAGGGACCCGCTCTGGCGGCCGCAGGAAATGCCAGTCATCATGCGTGTTGCTAGGGGCCTCTTGTGATTCCTCTCCCGTCGATGCCGGGGCCTAAGACCTTGTGTGGAGTCGGGGCCGGGAGCTGAGGATTCCTCTCCAGTGCTGACATGGATTTTGGGGTACTTCTGGAGTCTCCACAAGGGAGTCAGGCCTCGTCTCGAGTGGGGGCATGAGTGTGCCCTTTCCTCCCATGCTGTAGCAGCAGTGTCACGCTTCCCCTTGCGTGGACCAAGGGATCTGTGGCTTTCCCTCGAGTCTTTCCCACGAGGCTTTCCCACAGGGCTGTCCCACGTGTCACGGTGGTGTGAGTCGATCCTCGGCATGAAAGCCGAGGCAGTGCAGGGAAAACAGGTTCCTGTGGAATGGACTGAGACATCTGGGGGCGTCTTGGAATGGTGCACGACCCTGCAGTTCCTCTCCCCTTTCCTTTCGAGAGCGCCTCCTCTTGAGATGCGATGGGAATGCCGGGAATTCTTTCCCGACCAAGCAGGGAAAGGATCCCTCCTCTCGAGCTACTAGCCGGAAACGGAGCTCCTCTGGATGTGGCCGGGACCCTCGTGCTTCCTCTTGAGTGGAGACGGGTATGCCAGGGAACTTCTTGAGTTGCAGCATGACTGTGAAAGACTCTTTGGAAGTTCCAGAGGTCACGTGTGATTAGCCTCCAGACACCTCAGGGGAAAAGGGCCTCATCTCGCCTGCAGGGGAGAACCTCCTGGATTTTACCGAGTTGCGGCAGGTGCTCTCGACTTACGATGGGGACCTCATGGACCCGCTCTGGTGACCTCAGGAAAGGCCAGTCCCCATGCGAGTTGCTAGAGGGCCTGTCGCTATTCCTCTCCCGTTGATGCCAGGGCCTAAGACCTTGTGTGGAGTCGGGGCCGGAACCTGAGGATTCCTCTCCAGGGCTGACATGCATCTTGGGGTACTTCTGGAGTCTCCCCAGGGGAGTCAGTCCTAGTTCGAGTGGGGGCATGCACGTGCGCTTTCCTCCCGTGCTGTAGCAGCAGTGTCACGCTTCCCTTCGCGTGGATCAAGGGATCTGTGGCTTTCCCTCGAGGCTTTCCCACGAGGCTTTCCCACAGGGCTCTCCCACGTACCACCGTGGTGTGAGTCGATCCTCGGCGTGAAAGTCGAAGCAGTGCAGGGAAAACAGGATCCTCTGCAATGGACTGAGACATCTGGGGCACTCTTGGAATGGTGGCACTACCCATGAGTTCCTCTCGCCTTTCCTGTGCAGCGCGCCTCCTCTTGAGATGCATCGGAAACGTCGGGAATTCTTTCCCGAGGAAGCAGGGAAGGATCCCTCATCTCGAGTTTGGAGGCGGAAACGGAGCTCCTCTGGAGTGGCCGGACCCTCGTGCTTCCTCTGGAGTGGAGACCGGTATGTCGGGGAACTTCTTGAGTTGTAGCAAGGGTGTGTAGGACCCTTTGGAAGTTCCAGAGTTTAGGTGTGATTACTCTCGAGACGCCGCAGAGAAAATGGGCCTCATCTCGATTGGAGCAGAGAACCTCCTGGATTTTCTCGAGTTGAGGCAGGTGCTCTCGACTTACGACCGTGACCTCAGGGACAGTGAAGCAGATGTGTCACGCTTCCCGTCGCGGGGATCAAGGGATCTGTGGCTTTCCCTCGAGGCTTTCCCATCGAGGCTTTCCACAGGGCTGTCCCACGTGCCACCATGGTGTGAGTGGATCCTCGGCGTGAAAGTCGAGGCAGTGCAGTGAAAACAGGTTCCTCTGAAATGGACTGAGACATCTGGGGGACTCTTGGAATGGTGGCACGACCCTGGAGTTCCTCTCGCCTTTCCTATTGAGAGCCCTTGCTCTTGAGATGCCACAAGAATGCCGAAAAATCTTTCCTGACTAAGCAGGATAGGATCCTTCATCTCGAGCTGCCAGGCGGAAACGGGGTTCCTCTGAATGTGGGCGGGACCCTCGTGCTTCCTCTCGTGTGGAGACGGGTATGTCGGGGAACTTCTTGAGTTGAAGCAAGGACCGTTTTGAATTTCCAGAGTTTAGGTGTGATGAGCCTCCAGACACCTCAGAGGAAATGGGCCTCATCTTGCCTGGAGGGGAGAACCTCCTGGATTTTCTAGAGTTGGGCAGGGACTCTCGAGTTACGACGGGGACCTCAGGGACCCGCTCTGGTGGCCTCAGGAAAGGCCAGTGCCCATGGGAGTTGCAAGAGGGCCTTTCGGGACTACTCTCCCGTCGATGTCGGGGCCTAAGACCTTGTGTGGAGTCGGGGCTGGAAGCTGAGGATTCCTCTCCAGTGCTACCATGGATCTTGGCGTACTTCTGGAGTCTCCCCTGGGGAGTCAGTGCTCATCTCGTGTGGGGGCATGCACGTGAGCTTTCCTCACGAACTGTAGCAGCAGTGTCACACTTCCCGTCGCATGGATCAAGGGATCTGTGGCTTTCCCTCGACGCTTTACCACGAGGGTTTCCCACAGGTCTGTCCCACGTTCCACCGTGGTGTGAGTCGATCCTCGGCGTGAAAGTCGAGGCAGTGCAGGGAAAACAGGTTTCCCTGGAATGGACTGAGACATCTGGGGAACGCTGGGAATGGTGGCACGACCCTGGAGTTCCTCTCGCCTTTACTGTGTAGATCGCCTCCTCTTGAGATGCGATGTGAATGCCGGGATTTCTTTCCCGACCACGCAGGGAAATGATCCCTCCTCTCGAGCTAGGAGGCGGAAACGGGGCTCCTCTGGATGTGGGAGGGAATCTCGTGCTTCATACTCGAGTGGAGACGGGGTATGTCGGGGAACTTCTTGAGTTGCAGAAAGGGTGTGAAGGACCCTTTGTAAGTTCCAGAGGTTAGGTGTGATTAGCCTCGAGACGCCTCAGCGGAAATGGGCCTCATCTCCCCTGGAGGGGAAAGCCTCCTGGATTTTCTCGAGTTGCGGCAGGTGCTCTCGACTTACGAAGGGGACCTCAGGGACCCGCTCTGGTGGCCTCAGGAAAGGCCTAGTCCCCATGCGAGTTGCTCGGTGGCCCCTCGGGATTCCTCTCCCGACGATGCCGGGGCCTAAACCTTGTGTGGAGTCGGTGCCGGAACCTGAGGATTCCTCTCCAGTGCTGACATGGATCTTGGGGTACTTCTGGAGTCTCCCCAGGGGAGTCAGTCCTCGTCTCGAGTGGGGGCATGCACGTGCGCTTTCCTCCCGAGCTGCAGCAGCATTGTCACGGTTCCCTTCGCGTGGATCAAGGGAACTGTGGCTTTCCCTCGAGGCTTTCCCACGAGGCTTTCCCACGGGGCTTTCCCACGAGGCTTTCCCACAGGGCTGTCCCACGTGCCACCGTCGTGTGAGTCGATCCTCGGCTAGAAAGTCGAGGCAGTGCAGGGAAAACAGGTTTCCCTGGAATGGACTGAGACATCTGGGGGACTCTGGGAATGGTGGCACGACCCTGGAGTTCCTCTCGCCTTTCCTGTGGAGAGCGCCTCCTCTTGAGATGCGACGGGAACGCCGGGAATACTTTCCGACCACGCAGGGAAAGGATCCCTCCTCTCGAGCTAGTAGGCGGAAACGGGGCTCCTCTGGATGTGGGCAGAACTCTCGTGCTTCCTCTCGAGTGGAGACGGGTATGTCGGGGAACTTCTTGAGTTGCAGCAAGGGTGTGAAGGACCCTTTGGAAGTTCCAGAGTTTGAGGTGTGACTAGCCTCGAGACGCCTCAGCGGAAATGGGCCTCATCTCGCCTGGAGGGGAGAACCTCCTGGATTTTATCGAGTTGTGGCAGGTGCTCTGGACTTACGACGGGGACCTCAGGGACCCGCTCTGGTGGCCTCAGGAAAGGCCAGTCCCCATGCAAGTTTCTCGGGGGCCTCTCGGGATTCCTCTCCCGTCGATGCCAGGGCCTAAGACCTTGTGTCGAGTCGGTGCTGGAACCTGAGGATTCCTCTCCAGTGCTGACATGGATCTTGGGGTACTTCTGGAGTCTCACCAGGGCAGTCAGACCTCGTCTCGATTGGGGGCATGCCTGTGCGCTTTCCTCCTGAGCTGTAGCAGCAGTGTCACGGTTCCCTTCGCGTGGATCAAGGGATCGGTGGCTTTCCCTCGAGGCTTTCTCTCTAGGTTTTCCAACGAGGCTTTCCCACAGGGCTGTCCCACGTGCCACTGTGGTGTGAGTCGATCCTCGGCTTGAAATTCGAAGCAGTTCAGGGAAAACAGGTTTCGCTGGAATGGACTGAGATATCTGGGGGACTCTGGGAATGGTGGTATGAACCTGGAGTTCCTCTCGCCTTTCCTGTGGAGAGCGCCTCCTCTTGAGATTCGACGGGCACGCAAGGAATTCTTTCCCGACCACACAGGGAAAGGATCCCTCTTCTCGAGCTATGAGGAGGAAACGGGACTCCTCTGGATGTGGGTGGGACTCTCGTGCTTCCTCTCGAGTCGAGACGGTTATGTCGGGGAACTTCTTGAGTTGCAGCAAGGATGTGAAGTACTCTTTGGATGTTCCAGAGGTTAGGTGTGATTAGCCTCGAGACCCCTCAGCGGAAATGGGCCTCATCTCGCCTGGAGGGGATAACCTCCTGGATTCTCTCGAGTTGCGGCAGGTGCTCTCGACTTACGACGGGGACCTCAGGGACCCGCTCTGGTGGCCTCAGGAAAGGCCAGTCCCCATGCGAGTTGCTCGGGGGTCTCTCGGGATTCCTCTACTGTTGATGCCGGGGCCTAAGACCTTGTGTGGAGTCGGTGCCAGAAACTGAGGATTTCTCTCCAGTGATGACATGGATCTTGGGGTACTTCTGGAGTCTCCCCAGGGGAGTCAGTACTCGTCTCGTGTGGGGGCATGCACGTGTGCTTTCCTCCCGAGCTCTAGCAGCAGTGTCACGCTTCCATTCGCGGGGATCAAGGGATCTGTAGCTTTCCCTCGAGGCTTTTCGCACGAGGCTTTCCCGCAAGGCTTTCCCGCAGGGCTGTCCCACGTGCCACCGTGGTGTGAGTCGATCCTCGGCTTGAAAGTCTAGGCAGTGCAGGAAAAACAGGTATGCCTGGAATGGACTGAGACATCTGGGGGACTCTGGGAATGGTGGCACGACCCTGGAGTTCCTCTCGCCTTTCCTGTGGAGAGCGCCTCCTCTTGAGATGCGACGGGAACGCCGGGAATTCTTTCCCGACCACGCAGGGAAAGGATCCCTCCTCTCAAGCTAGGAGGCAGAAACGGGGCTCCTCTGGATGTGGGGGGGACTCTCGTGCTTCCTCTCGAATGGAGACGGGTATGTCGGGGAACTTCTTGAGTTGCAGCAAGGGTGTGAAGGACCCTTTGTAAGTTGCAGAGTTTAGGTGTGATTAGCCTCGAGACGCCTCAGCGGAAATGGGCCTCATCTCGCCTGGAGGGGAGAACTTCCTGGATTTTCTCGAGTTGCGGCAGGTGCTCTCGACTTACGACGGGGACCTCAGGGACCCGCTCTGGTCGCCTCAGGAAAGGCCAGTCCCCATGCGAGTTGTTCGGGTGCCTCTCGGTATTCCTTTCCCGTCGATGCCGGGGCCTAAGACCTTGTGTAGAGTCAGTGCCGGAACCTGAGGATTCCTCTCCAGTGCTGACATGGATCTTGGGTACGTCTGGAGTCTCCCCAGGGGAGTCAGTCCTCGTCTCGAGTGGGGGCATGCACGTTCGTTTTCTCCCGAGCTGTAGCAGCAGTGTCACGCTTCCTTTCACGTGGATCAAGGGATCTGAGGCTTTCCCTCGAGGCTTTCCCACGAGGCTTTCCCACAGGGCTGTCCCACGTGTCACTGTGGTGTGAGTCCATACTCGGCTTGAAAGTCGAGGCAGTGCAGGGAAAACAGGTCTCCCTGGAATGAACTGAGACATCTGGGAGACTCTGGGAATGGTGGCACGACCCTGGAGTTCCTCTCGCCTTTCCTGTGGAGAGCGCCTCTTCTTGAGATGCAACAGGAACGCCGGGAATTCTTTCCCGAACACGCAGGGAAAGGATCCCTCCTCTCGAGCTAGGAGGCGGAAACGGGGCTTCTCTGGATGAGGGCGGGACTCTCGTGTTTCCCCTCGAGTGGAGACGGGTATGTCGGGGAACTTCTTGAGTTGCAGCAAGGGTGTGAAGGACCCTTTGTAAGTTCCAGAGGTTAGGTGTGATTAGCCTCGAGACGCCTCAGCGGAAATGGGCCTCATCTCGCGTGGAGCGGAGAACCTCCTGGATTTTCTCGAGTTGCGGCAGGTGCTCTCAACTTACGACGGGGACCTCAGGGACCCGCTCTGTTGGCCTCAGGAAAGGCCAGTCCCCATGCGAGTTGCTCGGGGGCCTCTCAGGATTCCTCTCCCGTCGATGCCGGGGCCTAAGACCTTGTGTGGAATCGCTGCCGAAACCTGAGGATTCCTCTCCAGTGCTGACATGGATTTGGGGTACTTTTGGAGTCTCCAGAGGGGAGTCAGTCCTCGTCTCGAATTGGGGCATTCACGTGCGATTTCCTCTCGAGCTGTAGCAGCAGTGTCACGCTTCTCTTCCCGTGGATCAAGGGATCTGTGGCTTTCCCTCGAGGCTTGCCCACGAGGCTTTCCCACAGGGTTGTCCCACAAGCCACCGTGGTGTGAGTCGATCCTCGGCTTTAAAGTCGTGGCAGTGCAGGGAACACAGGTTTCCCTGGAATGGACTGAGACATCTGGGGGACTCTGGGAATGGTGGCACGACCCTGGATTACCTCTCGCCCTTCCTGTGGAGAGCCCCTCCTCTTGAGATGCGACGGGAACGCCGGGAATTCTTTCCCGACCACGCAGGGAAAGGATCCCAGCTCACGAGCTAGGAGGCGGAAACGGGGCTCCTCTGGATGAGGGAGGGACTCTCCTCATTCCTCTCGAGTGGAAACGGGTATGTCGGGGAACTTCTTGAGTTGCAGCAAGGGTGTGAAGGATCCTTTGGAAGTTCCAGAGGTTAGATGTGATTACCCTCGAGACGCCTCTCTGGAAATGGGCATCATCTCGCTTAGAGGGGAGAACCTCCTGGATTTTCTCGAGTTGCGGCAGGTGCCCTCGACTTACGACGGGGCCCAAACGGACCCGCTCTGGTGGCCTCAGGAAAGGTCAGTCCCCATGCGAGTTGCTCGGGGGCCTCTCGGTATTGCTCTGCCATCGATGCCAGGGCCTAAGACCTTGTGTGGAGTCGGTGCTGGAACCTGAGGATTTCTCTCCAGTGCTGACATGGATCTTGGGGTACTTCTGGAGTCTCCCCTGGGAGTCAGTCCTCGTCTCGTGTGGGGGCATGCCTGTGCGCTTACCTTCCAAGCTCTATCAGCAGTGTCACGCTTCCCTTCACGTGGATCAAGGGATCTGTGGCTTTACCTCGAGGCTTTCCCACGAGGCTTTCCCTCGAGGCTTTCCCACAGGGCTCTCCCACGTGCCACCGTGGTGTGACTCTATCCTCGGATTGAAAGTGGAGGCAGTGCAGGGTAAACAGGTTTCCCTGGAATGGACTGAGACATCCGGGGCATTCAGGGAATGGTGGCACGACCTGGAGTTCCTCTCACCTTTACTGTTTAGAGCCCCTCCTCTTGAGATGCGACGGGAACGCCGGGAATTCTTTCCGGACACGCAGGGAAAGGATCCCTCCTCTCGAGCTAGGAGGCGGAAACACGGCTCATCTGAATGTGGGCTGGACTCTCGTGCTTCCTCTCGAGTGGAGACGGGTATGTCGGGGAACTTCTTGAGTTGAAGCAAAGGTGTGAAGGACCCTTTCGAAGTTCCCGAGTTTAGGTGTGATTAGACTCGAGACATCTCAGCGGAAAAGGGCCTCATCTCGCCTGGAGGGGAGAACCTCCTGGATTTTCTCGAGTTGCGGCAGGTGCTCTCGACTTAGGACGGGGACCTCAGGGACCCGCTCTGGTGGCCTCAGGAAAGGCCAGTACCCATGCGAGTTGCTCAGAGGCCTTTCGGAATTCCTCTCCCGTCGATACCGGGGCCTAAGACCTTGTGTGGAGTCGGTGCCGGAACCTGAGGATTCCTCTCCAGTGCTGACATGGATCTTGGGGTACTTCTGGAGTCTCCCCAGGGGAGTCAGTCCTCGTCTCGAGGGGGGGCTTGCACGTGTGCTTTCCTCCAGAGCTGTAGCACCAGTGTCACGCTTCCCTTCGTGTGGATCAAGGGATCAGTGGCTTTCCCTCGAGTGTTTCCCACGAGGCTCTCCACGAGGCTTTCCCACAGGGCTTTCCCTCGTGCAACCGTGGTGTGAGTCGATCCTCGGCTTGAAAGTGGAGGCAGTGCCAGGAGAACAGGTTTCCCTGGAATGGACTGAGACATATGGGGGACTCTGGGAATGGTGGCATGACCCTGGAGTTCCTCTCGCCTTTCCTGTGGAGAGCGCCTCCTCTTGAGATGCGACGGGAACGCCGGGAATTCTTTCCCGACCATGCACTGAAAGGATCCCTCCTCTCGAGCTATGAGGCAGAAAAGGGGCTCCACTGGATATGGGGGGGATTCTTGTGCTTCCTCTCAAGTGGAGACGGGTATGTCGGGGAACTTCTTGAGTTGAAGCAAGGGTGTGAAGGACTCTTTGGAAGTTCGAAAGTTTAGGTGTGATTAGCCTCGTGACGCCTTAGCGGAAATGGGCCTCAGCTCACCTGGAGGGGAGAACCTCCTGGATATTCTCGAGTAGCGGCAGGTGCTCTCGACTTACGACCTGGACCTCAAGGACCCGCTTTGGTGGCCTGAGGAAAGGCCAGTCCCCATGCGAGTTGCTCGGGGGCTTCTCGGGATTCCTCTCCTGTCGATGTCGGGGCCTAAGACCTTGTGTGCAGTCAGTACCGGAACCTGAGGATTCCTTTCCAGTGCTGACATGGATCTTGGGCTACCTCTGGAGTCTCCCCAGGGGATTCAGGCCTCGTCTCGAGTGGGGGCATGAGCGTGCCCTTTCCTCCCATGCTGTAGCAGCAGTGTCACGCTTCTGCTTGCGTGGACCAAGGGATCTGTGACTTTCCCTCGAGTCTTTCCCACGAGGCTCTCCACAGGGCTGTCCCACGTGTCTCGGTGGTGTGAATCGATCCTCGGCGTGAAAGCCGAGGCAGTGCAGGGAAAACAGGTTCCTATGGAATGGACTGAGACATCTGGGGGAGTCTTGGAATGGTGGCACGACCCTGCAGTTCCTCTCCCCGTTCCTTTGGAGAGCGCCTCCTCTTGAGATGCGATGGGAATGCCGGAAATTCTTTCCCGACCAAGTAGGGAAAGGATCCCTCATCTCGAGCTACGAGCCGGAAACGGAGCTCCTCTGGATGTGGCCGGGACCCTCGTGCTTCTTCTTGAGTGGAGACGGGTATGTCGGGGAACTTCTTGAGTTGCAGCATGACTGTGAAAGACTCTTTAGAAGTTCCAAAGTTCACGTGTGATTAGCCTCGAGACACCTCAGTGGAAACGGGCCTCATCTCGCCTGCAGGGGAGAACCTCCTGGATTTTCTCGAGTTGTGGCAGGTGCTCTCGAGTTACGACGGAGACCTCAGGGACCCGCTCTGGTGACCTCAGGAAAGGCCAGTCCCCATGCGAGGTACTAGGGGGCCTCTCAGGATTCCTCTCCCATCGATGCCGGGGCCTAAGACCTTGTGTGGAGTCGGGACCGGAACCTGAGGATTCCTCTCCAGTGCTGACATGGATCTTGGCGTACTTTTGGAGTCTCCCAAGCTTTCGTCAGTCCTCGGCTCGAGTGGGGTCATGCACGTGCGCTTTCCTCCCGAGCGGTAGCAGCAGTGTCACGCTTCCCTTCTCGTGGATCAAGGAATCTGTGGCTTTCCCTGGAGTCTTTCCCATGAGGCTTTCCCACAGGGCTATTCCACTTGCCACCATGGTGTGAGTCGATCCTCGGCGTGAAAGTCGAACCAGTGCAGGGAAAACAGGAACCTCCTTCCCCACAGTAGGGGATACACTGTCCCCTTTGGGCGGGTGTCTCCAGGGCACTCGCGCTGGGGGGTTGCCCGCGGAGGTGCGGGCCTCAGGCTCCACGTGAGAAAAGCCCCAAATGGCATTAGCTGCCAGTCCAGACGCTGGCCCCTCAGGTCTCTGGCCGGAGCCTTGGGCTCCAGGCAACTCAAAGCCCTCGGCGGTGGCACTCTGGGACTGCTGTAGGGAAAGGATGCCAAGAGCCCATGGAGGAGTTGGGGAGGGGGCATGGGGCAAACGGAGGCGAGGACAGCGAGGCATCTAGGTGGAAGCGCTGGAGAGAGCGTCTGGTGTCCCGGAATGCCTCGGAGGAGCCAGCGGGGGACAGTCGAGGCCCAGGGACCTGTGGAATGTGAAAAGGCGGGAAATCCCAGAGCAAGGCAGGCTGGGAAAGGGGCGTTGGTGGCCAATTCAAAGGGACCTTGGGGCGTTTCCTGGGCGGTGAGCTCCCTTGGCACTGCTGAGGGCCCCTGATTGATCCACCCGGGGTTGATCCCACCCCCCGCTGCGAGGGAGGGCCACAAACCAAAGCGCGCGAACTGGCCCGCCCACCCCAACGGGGATCTTGGCGGTCCAGGGCTCAGCCGTGCCCGGGAAAAGCCCACTCGCTCCACGGGACTCCGTCCAGGGTCTCTGCTTGGAAAGAGGCCAGGGGCGACGCCACCATCTACCCACCCAAACCCTATTGACGTCAATGGTGGCGGAGACGCCTCCGTTCTCCAGAGTCCTAAGCTGCTGGGTCCCCGCCCACTCGGCCAGCAGTCTGCAGCGTGCCCGTGTGCCTCTCCCACCATGGCTTGGTTCGGCTCCTCCAGCACCTCAAGCGGTACGTTTGCCCTCGGTCCCTGTGGTCGGATCACATCTCAGGGATTTGCGGTGGCCTGGGCAAGGCTCTCGGCCAATGTGTTGACCCCCCTCCTACCCGAGAACGGCTGGGACCCATCGGCCAGGCCTGGGGTTCGAGGCGTCAGGTGTGCCCAAATTCGGAGGGCGTGGCATCGTTCGTTCATCTTGCTCCTTTGGCACACACATGGCTTCTCTCCGTTCTCTTTTCTGGGAAGACAGTGTTGTTTCAGGGGGGTGCTGCGGGGGGCGGGGGCCGGGGTTGCGGGGTGGTGGGAGCGGGTGCTGTGCTGGGATGAGGCCCTTTATCCTCACATCTTCCTGTGGGAATGGAGTCGGGGAGCTCTGTGGCCTTGCTGCCTTCAGTGGCTTCCCTCTGCACAGGGGCCTAGTGGCTTCTGCCTTTTGTCAGGCGTTACGGGGTTTGGGCTTCGCTTTGGTGGCCTTGGCCTTTGCCTTGGCTGGCCTTGGCCTTGCCCCTTGCCCCTTGCCCTTGCTTGGTCTTGGCTTGGCCTTGGCCCTGCCCTTGCTTGAACTTGAACCTTGACTTGAAGCTTGACCTTGAC
>NW_017213633.1:0-15443 GCF_001704415.2 Capra hircus | reverse complement strand
CTTAAAAAGTTGACGCAGTGCAGGGAAAACAGTTTTCCCTGGAATGGACTGAGACATCTGGGGGACTCTGGGAATGTGCATGACCCTGGGTTCCTCTCGCCTTTCCTGTGGAGAGCGCCTCCACTTGAGATGCGACGGGAACGCCGGGAATTCTTTCACGACCACGCAGGGAAAGGATCCCTCCTCTCGAGCTAGGAGTTGGTTGGACACGGGGCTCCTCTGGATGTAGGCGGGACTCTCGTGCTCCCTCTCGAGTGGAGACGGGAATCTCGCGGAACTTCTTGAGTTGGACCAAGGGTGTGAAGGACCCTTTGGAAGTTCCAGAGTTTAGGTGTGAATAGCATCGAGACGCCTCAGCGGAAATGGGCCTCATCTCGCCTGGAGTGGAGAACCTCCTGGATTTTCTCGAGTTGCAGCAGGTGCTCTCGACTTACGCCGGGGACCTCAGGGACCCGCTCTGGTGGCCTCAGGAAAGGCCAGTCCCCATGCGAGTTGCATGGGGCGCTCGGGATTCCTCTCCGACGATGCCGGGCCTAAGATCTTGTGTGGAGTGGGTGGCAGAACCTGAGGATTCCTCTTCAGTGCTGACATGGATCTTGGGTACTTCTGGAGTCTCCCCAGGGGAGTCAGTCCTCGTCACGAGTTGGGGCATTCACGTGCGCTTTCCTCCCGAGGTGTAGCAGCAGTGTCACGCTTCCCTTCGCGTGGATCAAGGGATCTGTGGCTTTCCCTCTTGGCTTTCCCACCAGGATTTCACACAGGGCTGTCCCACGTTCCACCGTGGTGTGAGTCGATCCTCGGGTTGAAAGTCGAGGCAGTGTAGGGAAAACAGGTTTCCCTGGAATGGACTGAGACATCTGGGGGACTCTGGGAATGGGCAACGACCCTGGAATTCCTGTTGCTTTTCCTGTGGAGAGCGCCTCCTCTTGAGATGCGATGGGAACGCCGGGAATTCTTTCACGTCCACGAAGGGAAAGGATCCCTTCCCTCGATCTAGGAGGCGGAAACGGGGCTCCTCTGGATGTGGGCGGGACTCTCGTGCTTCCTCTCGAGTGGAGACGGGTATGTCGTGGAACTTCTTGAGTTGCAGCAAGGGTGTGAAGGACCTTTTGAAGTTCCAGAGGTTAGGTGTGATTAGCCTCGAGACGCCTCAGCGGAAATGGGACTCAGTTCGCCTGGAGGGGAGAACCTCCTGGATTTTCTCTAGTTGCGGCAGGTGCTCTCGACTTACGACGGGGACCTCAGGGACCCGCTGTGTGGCCTCAGGAAAGGCCAGTCCCCATGCGAGTTGCTCTGGGTCCTCTCGGGATTCCTCTCCCCGTCGATGCCGGGCCTAAGATCTTGTGTGGATTCGGTGCTGGAACCTGAGGATTCCTCTCCAGTGCTGACATGGATCTTGGGGGACTTCTGGCGTCTCCCAGTGCAGTCAGACCTCTACTCGAGTGGGGGCATGCACGTGCTTTCCTTCCGAGCTCTAGCAGCAGTGTCACGCTTCCATTCGGGTGGATCAAGGGATCAGGGTCTTTCCCTCGAGGCTTTCCCAAGAGGTTTTTCCCACGAGGCTTTCCCACGAGGCTTTCCCACGGGGCTGTCCCACGTGACACCGTGGTGTGAGTCCATCCTCGGCTTGAAAGTCGAGGCAGTGCAGGGAAAACAGGTTTCCCTGGAATGGACTGAGACATCTGGGCGACTCTGGGAATGGTATACGACCCTAGAGTTCCTCTCGCCTTTCCTGTGGAGAGCGCCTCCTCTTGAGATGCGTTGGGAACGCCGGGAATTCTTTCCCGACCACGCAGGGAAAGGATCCCTCCTCTCGGGCTAAGAGGTGGAAACGGGGCTCCTCTGGATGTGGGAGGGACTCTCGTGCTTTCTCTCGAGTGGATACTTGTATGTCGGGTAACTTCTTGAGTTGCAGCAAGGGTGTGATGAACACTTTGGAAGTTCCAGATGTTTAGATGCGATTAGCCTCGAGACGCCTCAGCGGAAATGGGCCTCATCTCGCCTGGAGGGGAGAACCTCCTGGATGTTCTCGAGTTGCGGCAGGTGCTCTCGTATTACGACGTGGACCACAGGGACCGCTCTGGTGGCCTCAGGAAAGGCCAGTACCCTTGCGAATTGCTCGGGGCCTCTCGAGATCCTCTCCCGTCGATGCCGGGGCCTAATACCTAGTGTGGAGTCGGTGCCGGAACCTGAGGATTCATCTCCAGTGCTGACATGGTTCATGGGGTACTTCTGGAGTCTCCCAGGGGACTCAGTCCTTGTCTCTATTGGGGCCATGCCCGTGCGCTTTCCTCCCGAGCTGTAGCAGCAGTTTCACGCTTCCTTCGCTTGGATCAAGGGATCTGCGGCTTTCCCTCAAGGCTTTCCCCGAGGCTTTCCCTCGATGCTTTCCCCACAGGGCTGTCCCATGTGCCACCGTGGTGTGAGTCGATCCTCGGCTTAAAAGTTGACGCAGTGCAGGGAAAACAGTTTTCCCTGGAATGGACTGAGACATCTGGGGGACTCTGGGAATGTGGCATGACCCTGGAGTTCCTCTCGCCTTTCCTGTGGAGAGCGCCTCCACTTGAGATGCGACGGGAACGCCGGGAATTCTTTCACGACACGCAGGGAAAGATCCCTCCTCTCGAGCTAGGAGTTGGCAACGGGGCTCCTCTGGATGTGGGCGGGACTCTCGTGCTCCTCTCGAGTGGAGACGGGATCTCGGGAACTTCTTGAGTTGCCAAGGGTGTGAAGGACCCTTTGGAAGTTCCAGAGTTTAGGTGTGATTAGCATCGAGACGCCTCAGCGGAAATGGGCCTCATCTCGCCTGGAGTGGGAGACCTCCTGGATTTTCTCGAGTTGCGCAGGTGCTCTCGACTTACGCCGGGGACCTCAGGGACCCGCTCTGGTGGCCTCAGGAAAGGCCAGTCCCCATGCGAGTTACATGGGGGCCTCGGGATTCCTCTCCCGACGATGCCGGGCTAAGATCTTGTGTGGAGTCTGTGCAGAAACCTGAGGATTCTCTTCAGTGCTGACATGGATCTTGGGGTACTTCTGGAGTCTCCCCAGGGGAGTCAGTCCTCGTCACGAGTGGGGGGCATTCACGTGCGCTTTCCTCCCGAGCTGTAGCAGCAGTGTCAGCTTCCCTTCGCGTGGATCAAGGGATCTGTGGCTTTCCCTCGGCTTTCCCACCAGGAATTTCCACAGGGCTGTCCACGACGTGGTGTGAGTCGATCCTCGGGATGAAAGTCGAGGCAGTGGTAGGGAAACAGGTTCCTGGAATGGACTGAGACATCTGGGGGACTCTGGGAATGGTGGCACGACCCTGGAATTCCTGTTGCTTTTTCCTGTGGAGAAGCGCCCCTCTTGAGATGCCGATGAACGCCGGGAATTCTTTTCCGTCCACGAAGGGAAAGGATCCCTCCCTCGATTAGGAGGCGGAAACGGGCTCCTCTGGATGTGGCGGGACTCTCGTGCTTCTCTCGAGTGGAGACGGGTATGTCGTGGAACTTTTGAGTTGCAGCAAGGGTGTGAAGGACCTTTTGAAGTTCCAGAGGTTAGGTGTGATTAGCCTCGAGACGCCTCAGCGGAAATGGGACTCAGTTCGCCTGGAGGGGGAGAACCTCCTGGATTTTCTCTAGTTGCGGCAGGTGCTCTCGACTTACGACGGGGACCTCAGGGACCCGCTGTGGTGGCCTCAGGAAAGGCCAGTCCCATGCGAGTTGCTCTGGGTCCTCTCGGGATTCCTCTCCGTCGATGCCGGGCCTAAAGATCTTGTGTGGATTCGGTGCTGGAACCTGAGGATTCCTCTCCAGTGCTGACATGGATCTTGGGGGACTTCTGGCGTCTCCCAGTGCAGTCAGACCTCTACTCGAGTGGGGCATGCACGTGTTTCCTTCCGAGCTCTAGCAGCAGTGTCACGCTTCCATTCGGTGGATCAAGGGATCAGGGTCTTTCCCTCGAGCTTTCCCAAGAGGTTTTCCCGAGGCTTTCGAGGCTTTCCCACGGGGCTGTCCCACGTGACACCGTGGTGTGAGTCCATCCTCGGCTTGAAAGTCGAGGCAGTGCAGGGAAAACAGGTTTCCCTGGAATGGACTGAGACATCTGGGCGACTCTGGGAATGGTAATACGACCCTAGAGTTCCTCTCGCCTTTCCTGTGGAGAGCGCCTCCTCTTGAGATGCGTTGGGAACGCCGGGAATTCTTTCCCGACCACGCAGGGAAGGATCCCTCCTCTCGGGCTAAGAGGTGGAAACGGGGCTCCTCTGGATGTGGGAGGGACTCTCGTGCTTTCTCTCGAGTGGATACTTGTATGTCGGGTAACTTCTTGAGTTGCAGCAAGGGTGTGATGAACACTTTGGAAGTTCCAGATGTTAGATGCGATTAGCCTCGAGACGCCTCAGCGGAAATGGGCCTCATCTCGCCTGGAGGGGAGAACCTCCTGGATGTTCTCGAGTTGGCGGCAGGTGCTCTCGTATTACGACGTGGACCACAGGGACCCGCTCTGGTGGCCTCAGGAAAGGCCAGTACCCTTGCGAATTGCTCGGGGCCTCTCGAGATCCTCTCCCGTCGATGCCGGGCCTAATACTAGTGTGGAGTCGGGTGCCGGAACCTGAGGATTCATCTCCAGTGCTGACATGGTTCATGGGGTACTTCTGGAGTCTCCTCAGGGGACTCAGTCCTTGTCTCTATTGGGGCCATGCCCGTGCGCTTTCCTCCGAGCTGTAGCAGCAGTTTCACGCTTTCCCTTCGCTTGGATCAAGGGATCTGCGCTTTCCCTCAAGGCTTTCCCCGAGGCTTTCCCTCGATGCTTTCCCACAGGGCTGTCCATGTGCCACCGTGGTGTGAATCCCTCGGCTTAAAAGTTGACGCAGTGCAGGGAAAACAGTTTTCCCTGGAATGGACTGAGACATCTGGGGACTCTGGGAATGTGGCATGACCCTGGAGTTCCTCTCGCCTTTCCTGTGGAGAGCGCCTCCACTTGAGATGCGACGGGAACGCCGGGAATTCTTTCACGACCACGCAGGGAAAGGATCCCTCCTCTCGAGCTAGGAGTTGGACACGGGGCTCCTCTGGATGTAGGCGGGACTCTCGTGCTCCCTCTCGAGTGGAGACGGGAATCTCGCGGAACTTCTTGAGTTGGACCAAGGGTGTGAAGGACCCTTTGGAAGTTCCAGAGTTTAGGTGTGAATAGCATCGAGACGCCTCAGCGGAAATGGGCCTCATCTCGCCTGGAGTGGAGAACCTCCTGGATTTTCTCGAGTTGCAGCAGGTGCTCTCGACTTACGCCGGGGACCTCAGGGACCCGCTCTGGTGGCCTCAGGAAAGGCCAGTCCCCCATGCGAGTTACATGGGGGCCGCTCGGGATTCCTCTCCCGACGATGCCGGGCCTAAGATCTTTGTGTGGAGTGGGTGGCAGAACCTGAGGATTCCTCTTCAGTGCTGACATGGATCTTGGGGTACTTCTGGAGTCTCCCCAGGGGAGTCAGTCCTCGTCACGAGTTGGGGCATTCACGTGCGCTTTCCTCCCGAGGTGTAGCAGCAGTGTCACGCTTCCCTTCGCGTGGATCAAGGGATCTGTGGCTTTCCCTCTTGGCTTTCCCACCAGGATTTCACACAGGGCTGTCCCACGTTCCACCGTGGTGTGAGTCGATCCTCGGGATGAAAGTCGAGGCAGTGTAGGGAAAACAGGTTTCCCTGGAATGGACTGAGACATCTGGGGGACTCTGGGAATGGTGGCACGACCCTGGAATTCCTGTTGCTTTTCCTGTGGAGAGCGCCTCCTCTTGAGATGCGATGGGAACGCCGGGAATTCTTTCACGTCCACGAAGGGAAAGGATCCTTCTCGATCTAGGAGGCGGAAACGGGGCTCCTCTGGATGTGGGCGGGACTCTCGTGTTCCTCTCGAGTGGAGACGGGTATGTCGTGGAACTTCTTGAGTTGCAGCAAGGGTGTGAAGGACCTTTTGAAGTTCCAGAGTTAGGTGTGATTAGCCTCGAGACGCCTCAGCGGAAATGGGACTCAGTTTCGCCTGGAGGGGAGAACCTCCTGGATTTTCTCTAGTTGCGGCAGGTGCTCTCGACTTACGACGGGGACCTCAGGGACCCGCTGTGGTGGCCTCAGGAAAGGCCAGTCCCCATGCGAGTTGCTCTGGGTCCTCTCGGGATTCCTCTCCCGTCGATGCCGGGGGCCTAAGATCTTGTGTGGATTCGGTGCTGGAACCTGAGGATTCCTCTCCAGTGCTGACATGGATCTTGGGGGACTTCTGGCGTCTCCCAGTGCAGTCAGACCTCTACTCGAGTGGGGGCATGCACGTGCGATTTCCTTCCGAGCTCTAGCAGCAGTGTCACGCTTCCATTCCGGGTGGATCAAGGGATCAGGGTCTTTCCCTCGAGGCTTTCCCAAGAGGTTTTCCCACGAGGCTTTCCCACGAGGCTTTCCCACGGGGCTGTCCCACGTGACACCGTGGTGTGAGTCCATCCTCGGCTTGAACGTCGAGGGCAGTGCAGGGAAAACAGGTTTCCCTGGAATGGACTGAGACATCTGGGCGACTCTGGGAATGGTAATACGACCCTAGAATTCCTCTCGCCTTTCCTGTGGAGAGCGCCTCCTCTTGAGATGCGTTGGGAACGCCGGGAATTCTTTCCCGACCACGCAGGGAAAGGATCCCTCCTCTCGGGCTAAGAGGTGGAAACGGGGCTCCTCTGGATGTGGAGGGACTCTCGTGCTTTCTCTCGAGTGATACTTGTATGTCGGGTAACTTCTTGAGTTGCAGCAAGGGTGTGATGAACACTTTGGAAGTTCCAGATGTTAGATGCGATTAGCCTCGAGACGCCTCAGCGGAAATGGGCCTCATCTCGCCTGGAGGGGAGAACCTCCTGGATGTTCTCGAGTTGCGGGCAGGTGCTCTCGTATTACGACGTGGACCACAGGGACCCGCTCTGGTGGCCTCAGGAAAGGCAGTACCCTTGCGAATTGCTCGGGGCCTCTCGAGATCCTCTCCCGTCGATGCCGGGGCCTAATACCTAGTGTGGAGTCGGTGCCGGAACCTGAGGATTCATCTCCAGTGCTGACATGGTTCATGGGGTACTTCTGGAGTCTCCTCAGGGGACTCAGTCCTTGTCTCTATTGGGGCCATGCCGTGCGCTTTCCTCCCGAGCTGTAGCAGCAGTTTCACGCTTCCCTTCGCTTGGATCAAAGGGATCTGCGGCTTTCCCTCAAGGCTTTCCCCGAGGCTTTCCCTCGATGCTTTCCCACAGGGCTGTCCCATGTGCCACCGTGGTGTGAGTCGATCCTCGGCTTAAAAAGTTTGACGGCAGTGCAGGGAAAACAGTTTTCCCTGGAATGGACTGAGACATCTGGGGGCGACTCTGGGGTAATGTGGCATGACCCTGGAGTTCCTCTCGCCTTTCCTGTGGAGAGCGCCTCCACTTGAGATGCGACGGGAACGCCGGGAATTCTTTCCACGACCACGCAGGGAAAGGATCCCTCCTCTCGAGCTAGGAGTTGGACACGGGGCTCCTCTGGATGTAGGCGGGACTCTCGTGCCTCCCTCTCGAGTGGAGACGGGAATCTCGCGAACTTCTTTGGAGTTGGACCAAGGGTGTGAAGGACCCTTTGGAAGTTCCAGAGTTTAGGTGTGATAGCATCGAGACGCCTCAGCGGAAATGGGCCTCATCTCGCCTGGAGTGGAGAACCTCCTGGATTTTCTCGAGTTGCAGCAGGTGCTCTCGACTTACGCCGGGGACCTCAGGGACCCGCTCTGGTGGCCTCAGGAAAGGCCAGTCCCCATGCGAGTTACATGGGGCCGCTCGGGATTCCTCCTCCCGACGATGCCGGGGCCTAAGATCTTGTGTGGAGTGGGGTGGCAGAACCTGAGGATTCCTCTTCAGTGCTGACATGGATCTTGGGGTACTTCTGGAGTCTCCCCAGGGGAGTCAGTCCTCGTCACGAGTTGGGGCATTGCACGTGCGCTTTCCTCCCGAGGTGTAGCAGCCAGTGTCACGCTTCCCTTCGCGTGGATTCAAGGGATCTGTGGCTTTCCCTCTTGGCTTTCCCACCAGGATTTTCACACAGGGCTGTCCCACGTTCCACCGTGCGTGTGAGTCGATCCTCGGATGAAAGTCGGAGGCAGTGTAGGGAAAACAGGTTTCCCTGGAATGGACTGAGACATCTGGGGGACTCTGGGAATGGTGGCACGACCCTGGAATTCCTGTTGCTTTTCCTGTGGAGAGCGCCTCCTCTTGAGATGCGATGGGAACGCGGGAATTCTTTTCACGTCCACGAAGGGAAAGGATCCCTTCCCTCGATCTAGGAGGCGGAAACGGGGCTCCTCTGGATGTGGGCGGGACTCTCGTGCTTCTCTCTCGAGTGGAGACGGGTTATGTCGTGGAACTTCTTGAGTTGCAGCAAGGGTGTGAAGGACCTTTTGAAAGTTCCAGAGGTTAAGGTGTGATTAGCCTCGAGACGCCTTCAGCGGAAATGGGACTCAGTTCGCCTGGAGGGAGAACCTCCTGGATTTTCTCTAGTTGCGGCAGGTGCTCTCGACTTACGACGGGGACCTCAGGGACCCGCTGTGGTGGCCTCAGGAAAGGCCAGTCCCCATGCGAGTTGCTCTGGGTCCTCTCCGGGATTCCTCTCCCGTCGATGCCGGGGCCTAAGATCTTGTGTGGATTCGGTGCTGGAACCTGAGGATTCCTCTCCAGTGCTGACATGGATCTTGGGGGACTTCTGGCGTCTCCCAGTGCAGTCAGACCTCTACTCGAGTGGGGGCATGCACGTGCGATTTCCTTCCGAGCTCTAGCAGCAGTGTCACGCTTCCATTCGGGTGGATCAAGGGATCAGGGTCTTTCCCTCGAGGCTTTCCCAAGAGGTTTTCCCACGAGGCTTTCCCACGAGGCTTTCCCACGGGGCTGTCCCACGTGACACCGTGGTGTGAGTCCATCCTCGGCTTGAAAGTCGAGGCAGTGCAGGGAAAACAGGTTTTCCCTGGAATGGACTGAGACATCTGGGCGACTCTGGGAATGGTAATACGACCCTAGAATTCCTCTCGCCTTTCCTGTGGAGAGCGCCTCCTCTTGAGATGCGTTGGGAACGCCGGGAATTCTTTCCCGACCACGCAGGAAAGGATCCCTCCTCTCGGGCTAAGGAGGTGGAAACGGGCTCCTCTGGATGTGGGAGGGACTCTCGTGCTTTCTCTCGAGTGGATACTTGTATGTCGGGTAACTTCTTGAGTTGCAGCAAGGGTGTGATGAACACTTTGGAAGTTCCAGATGTTAGATGCGATTAGCCTCGAGACGCCTCAGCGGAAATGGGCCTCATCTCGCCTGGAGGGGAACCTCCTGGATGTTCTCGAGTTGCCGGCAGGTGCTCTCGTATTACGACGTGGACCACAGGGACCCGCTCTCGTGGCCTCAGGAAAGGCCAGTACCCTTGCGAATTGCTCGGGGGCCTCTCGAGATCCTCTCCCGTCGATGCCGGGCCTAATACCTAGTGTGGAGTCGGTGCCGGAACCTGAGGATTCATCTCCAGTGCTGACATGGTTCATGGGGTACTTCTGGAGTCTCCCTCAGGGGACTCAGTCCTTGTCTCTATTGGGGCCATGCCGTGCGCTTTCCTCCCGAGCTGTAGCAGCAGTTTCACGCTTCCCTTCGCTTGGATCAAGGGATCTGCGGCTTTCCCTCAAGGCTTTCCCCGAGGCTTTCCCTCGATGCTTTCCCACAGGGCTGTCCCAATGTGCCACCGTGGTGTGAGTCGATCCTCGGCTTAAAAGTTGACGCAGTGCAGGGAAAACAGTTTTCCCTGGAATGGACTGAGACATCCAGGGGGTCTCTGGGAATGGTGGCACGACCAGGAGTTCCTCTCGCCTTTCCTGTGGAGAGCGCCTCCTCTTGAGATGCGACGGGAACACCTGGAATTCTTTCCCGACCACGCAGGGAAAGGATCCCTCCTCTCGAGCTGGGAGGCGGAAACGGGGCTCCTCTGGATGTGGGCGGGACTCTCGTGCTTCCTCTCGAGTGGAGTCGGGTATGTCGGGGAACTTCTTGAGTTGCAGAAAGGGTGTGAAGGACCCTGTGGAAGTTCCAGAGGTTAGGTGTGATTATCCTCGAGACGCCTCAGCGGAAATGGGCCTCATCTCGCCTGGAGGGAAGAACCTCCTGGATTTTCTCGAGTTGCGGCAGGTGCTCTCGACTTACGACGGGACCTCAGGGACCCGCTGTGGTGGCCTCAGGAAAGGCCAGTCCCCATGCGAGTTGCTCGGGGGCCTCTCGGGATTCCTCTCCCTTCGATACCGGGGTCTAAGACCTTGTGTGGAGTCGGTGCCGGAACCTGAGACTTCCTCTCCAGTGCTGACATGGATCTTGGGTACATCTGGAGTCTCCCCGAGGGGAGTCAGTCCTCGTCTCGAGTGGGGGCATGCACGTGCGCTCTCCTCCCGAGCTGTAGCAGCAGTGTCACGCTTCCCATCCGTGGATCAAGGGATCTATGGCTTTCCCTCGAGGCTTTTCCACGAGGCTTTCCCACGAGGCTTTCCCACAGGGCTGTCCCACGTGCCACCGTGGTGTGAGTCGATCCTCGGCTTGAAACGTCGAGGCAGTGCAGGGAAAACAGGTTTCCCTGGAATGGACTGAGACATCTGGGGGACTCTGGGAATGGTGGCACGACCCTGGAGTTCCTCTCGCCATTCCTGTGGAGAGGGCCTCCTCTTGAGATGCCATGGGAAATCCAGGAATTCTTTCCCGACAACGCAGGGAAAGTATCCCTCCTCTCTAGCAAGGAGGCGGAAACGGGGCTCCTCTGGATGTGGGCGGGACTCTCGTGGTTCCTGTCGAGTGGAGACGGGCATGTTGGGGAAGTTCTTGAGTTGCCAGCAAGGGTGTGAAGGACCCTTTGGAAGTTCCAGAGTTTAGGTTGTGATTAGCCTCGAGACGCCTCAGCGGAAATGGGCCTCATCTCGCCAGGAGAGGAGAACCTCCTGGATTTTCTCGAGTTGCAGCCGGTGCTCTCGACTTACGACGGGGACATCATGGACCCGCTCTTGTGGCCTCACGAAAGGCCAGTCCCCATGCGAGTTGCTCATGGGCCTATGGGGATTCCTCTCCCGTTGATGCCGGGACCTAAGATCTTGTGTGGAGTCTGTGCCAAAACCTGAGGATTCCTCTCCATTGCTGACTTGTATCTTGGGTACTTCTGGAGTCTCCCCAGGGGAGTCAGTCCTCGTCTCGAGTGGGGGCATGCACGTGCACTTTCCTCCGAGCTGTAGCAGCAGTGTTGAGCTTCCCTTCGAGAGGATCAAGGGATCTGTGGCTTTCCCACGACGCTTTCGCACCAGGCTTTCCCACGAGGATTTCCCACAGTGATGTCCCACGTGCCACAGTGGTGTCAGTCGATCCTCGGTTTGAAAGTCGAGGCAGTGCCGGGGAAACAGGCTTCCCTGGAATGGACAGAGACATCTGGTTGACTCTGGGAATGGTGGCACGACCCTGGAGTTCCTCTCGCCTTTCCTGTGGAGAGCGCCTCCTCTTGAGATGTGACGGGAACGCCGGGAATTCTTTCCCGACAACGCAGGGAAAGGATCCCTCCTCTCGAGTTAGGAGACGGAAATGAGGCTCCTCTGGATGTGGCGGGACTCTCGTGCTTCCTCTCGGGTGGAGGTTATGTTGGGGAACTTCTTGAGTTGCAGTTGCAGCATCGTGTGAAGGACCATTTGGAAGTTCCAGAATTTAGGTGTGGATTAGCCTCGAGACGCTCAGCGAAAATGGCCTCATCTCGCCTGGAGGGGAGAACCTCCTGGATGTTCTCGAGTTGCGGCAGGTGCTCTCGACTTACGACGGGGACCTCAGGGACCCGCTCTGTTGGCCTCAGGAAAGGCCAGTCCCATGCGAGTTGCTCGGGGGCCTCTCAGGATTCCTCTCCCGTCGATGGGGGCCTAAGATCTTGTGTGGAGTCGGTGCCGGAACCTGAGGATTCCTCTCCAGTGCTGACATGGATCTTGGGGTACTTCTGGAGTCTCCCCCAGGGGATTCAGTCCTCGTCTCGAGTGGGGCATGCACGTGGGCTTTCTTCACGAGCTGTAGCAGAAGTGTCACCCTTCCCTTCGCGTGGATCAACGGATCTGTGGCTTTCCCTCGAGGCTTTCCCACGAGGCTTTCCCGAGGCTTTCCCACAGGGCTGTCCCACGTGCCACCGTGGTGTGAGTCGATCCTCGGCTTGAAAGTCGAGGCAGTGCAGGGAAAAGTTTTTCCCTGGAATGGACTGGAGACATCTGGGGGACTCTGGGAATGTGGCACGACCCTGGAGTTCCTCTCGCCTTTCCTGTGAGGAGCGCCTCCACTTGAGATGCGACGGGACGTACGGGAACGCCGGCATTCTGTCCCGAGCACGCAGGGAAAGGATCCTCCGCTAGAGCTAAGGAGGCGGAAGCGGGCCTCCTACTAGATGTAGCGGACTCTTCGTGCTCCCCTCGGTGGAGAACGGGAATGCTCGCGGAACTTCTTGAGTTGGAGCAAAGGGTGAGAAGACCCCTTGGAAGTTCCACCAGAGTTTAGGTGGTGAAAATAGCCTCGAGACGCCTCACGGAAATGGCCCTCATCTCCCTGGAGTGAGAACCTCCTGGATTTCTCGAGTTGCATCAGGTGCTCTCGACTTAAACGGGGACTCAGGGACCCCTCTGGTGGCTCCGGAAAGGCCAGTCCGCATGCAGTTTGCTGGGCGGGGGCCTCTCGGGATTCCTCTCGCATCGATTATAGTGGGCCTAGACCTTGTGTGGAGTCGGTGCCGGAACCTGAGGATTCGCTCTCCAGTGCTTGACTATGGATGCTTGGGGTACTTCTATGGAAGTCTCCCCAGGGGAGTCAGGTCCTTGTCTCGAGTGGGGGCATGCACGTTGCGTTTCCTCCCCAGCTGTTGCAGCAGTGTCACGATTCCCTTCAAAGTGGATCAAGATGATTGGCTTTCCTCGAGGCTTTCCCACAGGGCTGTCCGCAGCAAGGCTGGATCCCACGGTGCCAGGCCGGTGGTGTGAGTCAATCCCGGCTTGAAAAAGTCGAGGCAGTTTAGGGAAAAGCAGGTTTCCCTGGCATGACTGAGGCATCTGGGGGGACTCTGGAATGGTGGCACGACCCTGAGTTCCCTCTCGCCTTTCCTGAAAAGAGCGCTCCCCTTGAGTTGCGGACGGGAATGCCGGGAATTCTTTCCCGAGCACGAAGGAAAGGATCCCTCCTGCTCGAGCTAGGAGGCGGACCCGTGGCTCCCTGGATGTGGCCGTGACTCTCGTTCTTCCTCATCGAGTGGAGACAGGTATGTCGGCGGAACTTCTTGAGTTGCAGCAAGGGTGTGAGAACCGTTGGAAGTCCAGAGGTTAGGTGTGATTAGCCTGGCGAGACGCCTCAGGCGGAAATGGACCTCTCTCGGCCTGGAGGGGAGAACGCTGTGGATTTTCGCGAGTTGCACAGTTGGCTCTCGACTTAGGAATGGGGACCCTTTAGTGGAGCCCGCTCTGTTGGCTGCAGGAAAGGCCAGTCCCATGCGAGTCGCTCGACGGCCTCTCGGGATTCCTCTTTCGACGATGTCTGGGGCCTAAGACCTTGTGTGGACTCGGTGCCGGAACCTGACGATTCCTCTCCAGTGCTGACATGGATCTTGGGGTACTTCTGGAGACTCCCCAGAGACTCAGTCCTTCGCTCGAGTGGGGGGCATGCGCGTGCGCATTCCTCCCGAGTTGAAGGCAGCAGTTGTCACACTTCCCTTTGCTTGGATCAAGGGGATCTTGTGGCTTTCCCTCGAGGCTTTCCGCACGAGGCCTTTCCCACCGAGCTTTCCCCACAGGGCTGTACCACGTGCCACGTTGTGTGAGTCGATCCTCAGGCTTGAACCGTTCGAGGCAGTGCAGGGAAAAAGAGGTTTCCCTGGAATGGACTGCGACCTCTCGGACTTTGGGAATCGTGGCACGACCCCTGGAGTTCTTCTGCGCCTTTCCTGTGAGAAGCGCCTCCTCTTGAGATGCTATGGGAACGCCGGGAAGTTCTTTTCCGACACGCAGGGAAAGGATAGCTCCTCTCGAGCAGAGGCGAAACGGGGCTCCTCTGATGTGGGCGGGACTCTCGTGTTTCCTCTCGGTGGAGTCGGGTATGTCGGGGAACTGCTTGAGTTGCAGGCAAGGGTGTGAAGGACCCTATTGGACGGTTCTCAGAGGTTCGGAGAATATCCTGGAGACGCTCAGCAGAAATGGGCCTATCTCGCCTGGAGGGGAAGAACCTCCTGGATTTCTCGAGTTGCGGCCAGGTGCTCTCCGACTTTACTGACGGGAACTTCAGGGAGCCCGCTCTGGTGGCCTTCAGGAAAGGCCAGTCCCTATGCTAGTTGGCTCTTGGCCTCTTGGATGCTCTCCGTCAATATTGTGGCCTAAGGCCTTGTGTGGAGTCGGTGGCCAAAAACCTGATGTTTCCTCTCCAGTGCTGACATGGATCTTGGGGTACTTCTGGAGTCTCCGCCAGGGGAGTCAATCCTCGTCATCGATGGGGTCATCACGTGCGCTTTCCTTCGAGCTGTAGTAGCAGTGTCACGGTCTTCCTTCACAGTGGCAACAAGGATCTGTGGCATTCCTCGAGGGATTTCTCACGAGCGCCTTTCCAGAGGCTTTCCCACAGGGCTGTCCCACGTGGCGCACCGATGCTGTGAGTCGTCCTCGGCTTGAAAAGTCGAGGGCCTGCAGGGAAAAACAGGTTTCCCTGGAAATGGACTGAGTACATCTGGGGGACTCTGGAATGGGGGCCTGATCCTGAGTTCTTATCTCAGCCTTTCCTGTTGGAGAGCGCGTCCTCTTGAGATGCGACGGGAACTTGCTAGGAATTCTTTCCGCAGAGCACGCAGGGAAGGATCCCTCCTCCTCGAGTGAGCAGGCCGGAACGGGCCCACTCTGGATTATGGGCGGGACTCTTCGGATTTCCTCTTGAGTGGAGACGGGTATGTCGGGGATACTTTCTTGAGTTGTGCACAAGGGTGTGAAGGAACCTTTTGGAAGTTCCAGAAAGTTTAAAGTGTGATTACCCCATAGTTTGCCCAGCGTACAATGGGCGCTCATTCTCGCCTGAGGGGAGAACCTCCTGGATTTTCCTCGAGTTGCGGCGAGTGGCTCTCGACTTACGATAGGGACCTCAGGGATCAGCTCTGGTGCCCTCAGGAAAAGGCCAGTCCGTCATGGCGAAGTAGCTTCGGGGGCCTCGTCGGAATTCCTCTCCCGTCGATGCTGGGGGCCCGTCAGCGCATTGTGTGGACTCAGTGCCGGAACCTGAGGATCTCTCAGTGGGCCAGACATGGATCTTAGGGTACTTCTGGAGTCTCCCCAGGGGAGTCAGTTCCTCGACTCGAGTGGGGCATGTACGTGCGTTTCCTCCCGAGCTCTAGCAGCAAGTGTTCGCGCTTCCCCTTCGCGTGATCAAGGGATCTGTGTCTTTCCTCGAGGCT
>NW_017213632.1:0-15444 GCF_001704415.2 Capra hircus | reverse complement strand
TCGAGCTAGGAGGCGGAATCGTGGCTTCTCGTGATGTGGGCTCTTTGCTTTACTAGTAGAGACGGGTATGTCCGATAACTTCTTGAGTTGCAGCAAGGGTGTGAAGGACCCTTTGGAAGTTCCAGAGGTTAGGTGTGATTAGCCACGAGACGCCTCAGAGGAAATGGGACTAAGCTCGCCTGGAGAGGAGAACCTCCTGGATTTTACCCAGTTGCGGCAGGTGCTCTCGAGTTACGACGGGTCCTCAGGGACCCCTCTGGTGGCCTCAGGAAAGGCCAGTCCCCATGCGAGTTACCAGGGGGCCTCTAGGGATTCCTCTCCCATCGATGCCGGTGCCTAAGACCTTGTGTGGAGTCGGGGCCAGACCCTGAGGATGCCTCTCCAGTGCTGACATGAATCTTTCCGTACTTCTGGAGTCTCACCAGGGAAGTCAGTCCTCTTCTCGTGTGAGGGCATGCAGCTGCCATTTCCTCGCGAGCTGCAACAGCAGTGTCACGCTTGCCGACGTGTGGATCAAGGGATCTGTCGCTTTCCATTGAGGCTTTCCCACGAGGCTTTCTAACAGGGCTGTTCCACGTGCCTCGGTGGTGTGAGTCGATCCTCGGCGTGAACGTCGAGGCAGTGCAGGGAAAACAGGTTCTTCTGGAATGAACTTAGACATCTGGGGGACTCTTGGAATGCTGGCAAGGCCCTGGAGTTCCTCTCGTCTTTCCTGTTGAGAGCGCCTCCTCTTGAGATGCGACGGAAAGGCCGGGAATTCTTTCCCGACGACGAAGGGAAAGGATCCCTCTTCTTGAGCTACGAGGCGGAAACGGGGCTCTGCTGGATGTGGGCGGGACCCTCGTCCTTCCTCTCGAGTGGAGATGGGTATGTCGGAGAACTTCTTGACTTGCAGCAAGGGTGTGAAGGACCCTTTCGAAGTTCCAGAGGTTAGGTGTGATTAGCCTCGAGACGCCTCAGCGGAAATGGGCCTCATCTCGCCTGGAGGGGAGAACCTCCTGGATTTTCTCTAGTTGCGGCAGGTGCTCTCGAGTTACGACGGAGACCTCAGGGACCCGCTCTGGTGACCTCAGGAAAGGCCAGTCCCCATGCGAGGTGCTAGGGGGCCTCTCAGGATTCCTCTCCCGTCGATGCCGGGGCCTAAGACCTTGTGTGGAGTCGGGACCAGAACCTGAGGATTCCTCTCCTGTGCTGACTGGATGGATCTTGGCGTACTTCTGGAGTCTCCCAAGTGGCGTCAGTCCTCGGCTCGAGTGGGTCATGCACGTGCGCTTTTTCCTCCTGAGCGGTAGCAGCAGTGTCACGCTTCCCTTCTCGTGGATCAAGGAATCTGTGGCTTTCCCTGGAGTCTTTCCCATGAGGCTTTCCCACAGGGCTATTCCACTTGCCATCATGGTGTGAGTCGATCCTCGGCGTGAAAGTCGAACCAGTGCAGAGAAAACAGGAACCTCCTTCCCCACAGTAGGGGGTACACTGTCCCCTTGGGCGGGTATCTCCAGGGCACTCGCGCTGGGGGTTTGCCCGCGGAGGTGCGGGCCTCAGGCTCCACGTGAGAAAAGCCCCAAATGGCATTAGCTGCCAGTCCAGACGCTGGCCCTCAGGTCTCTGGCCGGAGCCTTGGGCTCCAGGCAACTCAAAGCCCTCGGGGGTGGCACTCTGTGACTGCTGTAGGGAAAGGACGCCAAGAGCCCACGGAGGAGTTGGGGAGGGGGCATGGGGGAAACGGTGGCGAGGACAGCGAGGGATCTAGGTGGAGGCGCTGGAGAGAGCGTCTGGTGTCCCGGAATGCCTCGGAGGAGCCAGCGGGGGACAGTCGAGGCCAGGGACCTGTGGAATGTGAAAAGGCGGGAAATCCCGGAGCAAGGCAGGCTGGGAAAGGGGGCGTTGGTGGCCAATTCAAAGGGACCTTGGGCCGTTTCCTGGGCGGTGAGCTCCCTTGGCACTGCTGAGGGCCCCTGATTGATCCACCCGGGGTTGATCCCACCCCCCGCTGCGAGGGAGGGCCACAAACCAAAGCGTGCCGAACTGCCCGCCCACCCCAACGGGGATCTTGGCGGTCCAGGGCTCAGCCGTGCCCGGGAAAAGCCCACTCACTCCACGGGACTCCGTCCAGGGTCTCTGCTTGGAAAGAGGCCAGGGGCGACCCCCACCATCTACCCACCCAAACCCTATTGACGTCAATGGTGGCGGAGACGCCTCCCGTTCTCCAGAGTCCTAGCTGCTGGGTCCCCGCCCACTCGGCCCAGCAGTCCTGCAGCGTGCCCCGTGTGCCTCTCCCACCATGGCTTCATCCGGCTCCTCCAGCACCTCAAGCGGTACGTTTGCCCTCGGTCCCTGTGGTCGGATCACATCTCAGGGGATTTGCGGGTGGCCTGGGCAAGGGCTCTCGGCCAATGTGTTGACCCCCTCCCACCCGAGAACGGCTGGGACCCATCGGCCAGGCCCGGGGTTCCGAGCGTCAGGTGTGCCAAATTCGGAGGGCGTGGCATCGTTCGTTCATCTTGCTCCTTTGGCAACCACACGGCTTCCTCCGTTTCTCTTTTCTGGGAAGACAGTGTTGTTTTCAGGGGCGTGCTGCGGGGGCGGGGGCCGGGGGTTGCGGGGTGGTGGGAGCGGGTGCTGTGCTGGATGAGGCCCTTTATCCTCACATCTTCCTGTGGGAATGGGAGTCGGGGAGCTCTGTGGCCTTGCTGCCTTTCAGTGGCTTCCTCTGCACAGGGGCCTAGTGGCTTCTGCCTTTTGTCAGGCGTTACGGGGTTTGGGCTTCGCTTTGGTGGCCTTGGCCTTTGCCTTGGCCTGGGCCTTGCCCTTGCCCTTGCCCCTTGCCTTGGTCTTGGGCTTGGCCTTGCCCTGCCCTTGAAGTTGAACTTGACCTTGACCTTGAACTTGACCTTGACCTTGACTTTGAACTTGAAATTGGCCTTGACCTTGACCTTGAACCTTGAACTTTGACTTGACCTTGACCTTGAACTTTAACTTCAACTTGAACTTGAACTTGAACCTTGAACTTGACTTTGACTTTGAACTTGAACTTGAACGTTGAACTTGAACTTGAACTTGACCTTGACCTTTGTACTTGAACTTGACCTTCGAGCTTGAGCTTGAACTTGACCTTGAACTTGACTGACTTTGAGCTTGAACTTGACCTTGACCTTGAACTTCAACTTGAACTTTACCTTGACCTACTTGAACTTCAACTTGAACTTGACCTTGACCTTGAACTTGAATTTGAACTTGACCTTGACCTTGAAGTTGACCGTGAACTTGAACTTAAACCTTCACCTTGATCTTGAGCTTGAACTTGAACTTGAACTTGACCTTGACCTTAAACTTGAACTTGACCTTGAACTTGAACTTGACCTTGACCTTGACCAACAACGGGAGACCTCGAGATTTGCTCAGAGCACCGGAGGTCCAGAGCAGGGCCCTGTATCTCCCCTTCCCTTTGTGATCATTGCAAAGACATTCCTAGCTGATAGCGGAGTGCCCCTGAAGAAGCAAGCTGTGGGAGTGTGTTTGACACGACTGTGTGCCTTCCTGGCCTCAGCTCCACAAGGGGCCTTTCCTCTCGAAGTAGGCCCATGTCCCCTTGGGGAGGGTGTCATGCCTCTTTTCTCCTCACTGCCAAAGGGTGGAGCCAAGCTCGCTCTGTCAGAGGTACAAAAACAGCAATTGAATGGTGTTTTCAAGCTCTTGCTAGGCTGCACCCTTTCAGGGCCCACTTTACTGAAACAGGTGCTCTGTGGCCCCTGGTTGGGTATGCAGGTTCACAAACAGGGTGAGATCCTGTCCAAGCAAGAATTTTCCTGAAAGACCTAGGCTCACTAGAGCTCTCCTCCAGAGCAAAGGGGATAGAGGAGATGTATGGAGGAGTCTTTGCCTTTCCCTGTGAGTGTGGGGCTAGTCCCTACGGCCCAAGCTCAGGGATAACTGCCTCTAAGAAAGGAATGGCAAGAAGCGCTATTCTTGGAGGTTGGGACAGGGAGTTCGCAGCATGTGGGGAAAGAAAGACTTCTTCGGGGAAGAAGAGGCACCACCGGGGGTGTGTTTGCAAGCCTCTATTTGGAAGGAACAGGTTTGCTTATACAACTCAAGACCTCCAGATCTGCTCAGAGGACTGAAGTTCCAGAGACAGGGCCATGTATCTCCCCTTCCCTTTGAGATCCTTGCAAAGACATTCCTAGCAGATCGTGGGAGTGCCCATGAAGAAGCAAGCAGCGGGAGTGTGCTTGACATCACTGGCTGCCTACCTGGGCTCAGCTCCTCAAGGGGCCTTTCTCTCCTGGTAGGCCCTATGTCCCCTTTGGGAGAGGGTGGTGCCCTCTTCCCTCCACACTGCCAAAGGGTGGAGGTGGAGCAAACTCGTTCTCTCCGAGGTTAAAAAAAAAGACAAATTGGATGGATTTTTAAGCTCTTGCTATGCCTGCACCCCTCCAGGACCCACTCGAGCAAAACAGGTGCCTGTGGCCCTAGGTCGGGTATGCAGGTTCACACACCGGGTGTGATCCCGTCAAAGCCAAGAATTTTCCTGACAGACCTAGGCTCACTAGAGCTCTCCTCCAGAGGAAAGGGGACAGAAAAGACGTGTGTGTGGAGGTGGCTCTGCCTTTCCAGGTCCCAATCTCAGGGATAACTGCCCCTAAGAAAGGAACTGCTGCTGCTGCTGCTGCTAAGTTGCTTCAGTCGTGTTCGACTCTGTGCGACGCCATAGACGGTAGCCCACTAGGCTCCCCGTCCCTGGGATTCTCCAGGCAAGAACAGTAAGTGGGTTGCCATTGCCTTCTCCAATGCATGAAAGTGAAAATGAAAGTGCAGTCGCTCAGTCGTGTCCGACCCTCAGCGACCCCACGGACTGCAGCCTACCAGGCTTCTCCGTCCATAGGATTTTCTGAAAGGAACTGCAAGACGCGCTTTTCCTGGAGGCTGGAAAGGGAGTTCGCAGGATGTGGGGAAAGAGATCCTCCTTCGAGGAAGAATAGGCGGCCACTTGTTTTGTGTTGCAAACCTCTATTTGGAAGGAACAGGTTAGCTTATACAAAGGGAGACCTCCAGATCTGCTCAGAGGACCGAAGTTGCAGAGGCAGGTCGGTGTAATTTTCCCTTCACTTTGCGATCCTTGCAAAGACATTCCTTGCTGATAGATATTCAGCAAGGGCCTTTGAGACTGTTGTTTTCTTTCCTAGGTTCAAAGATTCCTTCAGTTCCTAATATAGATATCCTAGAAATTATCTGACATCCGTGAAAATCTGATATGTCCTGGTCAAATGCTGTCAGTTATAATTCCAGTTATCATATTAAAGCATTTCAAGTCGCAGCAGTGACCAGATTACATTGTCAATTTCTATTTAATCAGGTTTTAACCATGTCTTCTATGATTTCACACTGATGCCTTTACAGAAATACTGCTACTTCAAGATATATGGAATATACATTTTTTAAGCTTACCGATAATTTGTTTGTTTGTTTGTTTGTCTTCTGGTAAGCTGGTACCAGATGGAATTTAGTCTCCTCTCTAGGTTAAGAGAACAAAGTTTTCTTAGAATGCAATTTTTGATAACAGACTATGAGTTTCTTTACCTTTCATTGATTTATAATTGTTTTCATCATCTGTTTGTTTACTTCGGTAAAGCAAATAAGCCTTATTTAAGATTTTGGTACATGTAGGATGGACTAAGCTTTCCCCACTCTTGCAAGTTCCCTTAACCCTTCAGATTCTTCTCGTGGGACAAAGATCTCACTTTCCTCCAGAGGGACAATCCAAGCTTTTTATTAGTTGATCTGCCCCTGACATCAGAGTCAATTTGAGCATGAGTTGGCCTATAATTTAGGCATGAAACTATGACTACATAAAGAAAAGGTGACTTTATGATTCAGGGATGGCCATGATATGCCTTGCACTTCAGAGAAAATGGGTTAAAATGATTTTTTTTTTCTTCAAAACTGCACAGCCAGTTCTTTCAGCATATGCAATTGAAAACATCTAGTCATTAGGTCAGTTTTCATTCCAATCCCAAAGAAAGGCAATGACAAAGAATATTCAAGCTGCTGCACAATTGCACTCATCTCACACACTAGTAAAGTAATGCTCAAAATTCTCCAAGTTCACATGAACTGTGAACTTCCAAATGTTCAAGAGGGATTTAAAACATGCAGAGAAACCAGAGATCAAACTGCCAACATCCACTGGATCATTGAAAAAGCAAGAGAGTTCCAGAAAAAAGACATCTATTTCTGCTTTATTGACTATGCCAAAGCCTTTGACTGTGTGGATCACAATAAACTGGGAAAAATTCTGAAAGAGATGGGAATACCAGACCACCTGACCTGTCTCTTGAGAAACCTGTATGCAGGTCAGGAAGAAACAGTTCGAACTGGACATGGAACAACAGACTGGTTCTAAATAGGAAAAGGAATATGTCAAGGCAGTGTATTGTCACCCTGCTTATTTAACTTATATGCAGAGTACATCATGAGAAACACTGGGCTGGAGGAAGCACACGCTGGAATCCAGATTGCTGGGAGAAATATCAAGAATCTCAGATATGCAGATGACACCACCCTTATGGCAGAAAGTGAAGAAGAACTAAAGAGTCTCCTGATGAAAGTGAAAGAGGAGAGTGAAAAAGTTAGCTTAAAGCTCAGCATTCAGAAAACTAAAATCATTGCATCCAGTCTCATCACTTCATGGCAAATAGATGGGAACACATTGGAAACAGCAGCAGACTATTTTGGGGGGCTTGGAAATCACTGCAGGTGATGGCTGCCTCCATGAACTTAAAACATATTTATGACTTGGAAGAAAAGTGATGACCAAACTAGACAGCATATTAAAAAGCCGAGACGTTGCTTTGCCAACAAAGATCCATCCAGTCAAGGCTATGGTTTTTCCATATGTCATGGATGGATATGAAAGATGTACTATAAAGAAAGTGACAGCTGAAAATTAGATGCTTTTGAACTGTGGTGTTGAAGAAGATGCTTGTAGGTCGCTTAGACTACAAGGAGACGCAACCACTCCATCCTAAAGGAAATCAGGTCTGAATATAGATTGGAAGGACTAATACTGAACCTGAAACTCCAATACTTTGGCCACTTGATGTGAAGAGCTGACTCACTTGGAAGTTGCTTTGATTTGCCTGTGAGTGTGGGAGCCCTCCCTGGGCAAAGGGCCTCAGGGTCATTGCCACTGAATCACGACCTCCAAGCAAGTCGCATTCCAGCTGTGTGACATTCAGGAAGCAGGAGACTGGGAAAACTATCTTCCTTAGAGGAAGGAAAGTCATCCACAGAGAGTGTGTTTTCAGGCCTCTCTTTGCAGCAAGTGTTTTGCTTCTCAGACATCAGAGCTGCAGGCTTGCTCTGAGGGCCTCAATTGCAGAGTCAGGGCTGTGTGTCTCACTGCACTTTCCAAGCATTGCAGACACATTCCTAGGTTGGAGCAGTGCTTCCCATGAGAAAGAAGCCTCGGGAGTGTGTTTGAGCGGGCTGAGTGCCATGCTAGGGTCACCTAGTCGAGGGCACCTTGCACATCCAATGGGCCCCAGGCGAGTAGCTATGGACCGGCCCTTCGGTTGAGATATCCCAAAGCAGGAACAAAGCCAGCTCTGTCAGAAGGAGGAAAACAGCAATGGGATGGATTTTCAAGCAGTTGCTAAGTCACACCACGTTAGGGCTCCCCGGGAAAGAAATGCAAATTTTGGCCTCTAGGCCAGTATCCAGATGTGTGCACAGGATATTTTCCCCACAGGATCCAAGAATGTTCCAGACAGACCTAAGCTCACTAGCTCTCTCCTGCAGAGGAAATGAAAATATTGTTGCTGAACCACGAAAAGATGCTGGATTCTTGGCTTATGGAGGAGAAGAATTCAATCCAGGGCCCAAGACGAGGCTTGATTGCTCAGAGCTTTTGTGCAATAGAGTTTTATTAAAGTATAAAGGAGATAGAGAAAGCTTCTGACAGAGACATCACAAGGGGCAGAAAACGTACCCCCTTGCTAGTGTTAGTAATGGAGTTATATACTCTCCAATATTATGACGAACAAAAGAATGTCTGGAGGTTGTAAAGACTCACTAGACCTACTCCCATAATTTACATTTTAAGATAACAGGATTAGCCAGAAGGTTTTTTCCAGAGACCGTCCTCAAGAAGGATGCATGATTGTTATATAATCCTAAGGAATGTAGAGGGAAAACAGTTTGTCCTTTCTTCCTCCTTGAGAATTCTAGACCCTCTCTCCTTGGGGACCCTTGAACTTCTTAGAAACCTGCCTTGGCAATGACTCTCTCAGAAACATGATTGAACAGCCGTTTGGAGCTTCCTTTGACTTTCCCTGGGAGGGAGGGAGCCCTCCCTGAGCACAGGGCCTCAGGGGCCATGGCAATGAAAAAGAATCTCCCAGCAAGTGCTTTTCAGCCCTGTGTGACTCTCAGCCCACAGGAGGCTGAGAAAACTCTCTTCCTTGGAGGAAGGAAAGGCAGCCCAAGAGTGTGTTTTCAGGCCTGTATCTTGCAGCAAGTGTTTGGCTTGTTAGACAGAAGACCTGCAGGCCTGTTCCAACAGACTCAATTCCAGAATCAGGGCCTTGTGTCTCCCTGCAGTTTCCTGGCCTTGCAAACACATTCCTAGTTGAGAGCAGTCCTGCCCATGGGGACTGCTGCGGAGTGTGTCTGAGGGGGCCAGGTGTCATGCTGGGTCACCTGGTCGAGGGCACCTTGCACCTCCAATGGACCCCAGGCAAGGAGTTGCAGGCCACCACCTTGCTTCTGAAATCCCAAAATGGGGAGCAAAGCTCGCTCTGTCAGAGGGAAGAAAACAGCAACAGGATGGATTTTCAAGCAGTTGCTAGGCTGTACTGCGTTAGGGCTCCAAGGAAGGAAAATGCGAATTTTAGCCCCTACGACTGGTATCCAGGTGGGCTCCCAGGATGATTTCCCCGCAGGATCCAAGAACGTTCCAGACAGACCTGGGCTCACTAGCTCCCTCCTGCAGAGGAAAATATGATAGAACAGCTGTTTGGAGGTTGCTTTGACTTCCCCTGGGAGGGTAGGATCCCTCCCTGGGTGCAGGGCCTCAGGGGCCATTGCCGCTGAGAAATGCCCTCTAAGCCAGACCTTTCCAGCCTTGTATGACTCAGCACGGAGGAGACTGGAAAAGCTCTCTTCCTTGGAGGAAGGAAAGGCAGCCCCAGAGAGTGTGTTTTCACACCTGTATCTTGCAGCAAGTGTTTGGCGTCTCAGACGTCAGACCTCCAGGCCTGCTCCAACGGCCTCAGTTCCAGAGTCAGGGCCGTGTGTTTCTCTGCATTTTCTGAGCCTTGGGAACACATTCCTAGGTCAGAACAGTCCTGCCCATGGGGAAGGAGGCTGCGGGAGTGTGTCTGAGGGGGTCGGGTGCCATGCTGGTGTCCAATAGACCCGGTACCTCCAATAGACCCCAGGACAACAGCGGTGGGGCTCCCCCTGGCTTCCGAAATGCCAAAGCGAGAAGCAAAGCTAGCTCTATCAGAAGGAAGAAAAGAGCAATCGGATGGATGTTCAGGCTGTTGCTGGGCCGCACCACTTCAGGGTCCCCCCGAGAGGAACAGGCGCCCTGTGGCCCTAGGTCCGATATGCAGGTTAACACACAGGGTGTGTCCCCATAGGAGCCAAGAATTTTCCTGACAGATCTAGGCTCACTAGAGCTCTCCTACAGGGCAAAAGGGGTAGAACAGACTGTGGATGTGACTCTGCCTTTCCAGCGAGCATGGGGCCCTCCTACGGCCCCGGGCTCCAGGGAAAATTGTCCCTGAAAAATGACCTCCAAGAAGCGCTTTTCCAGCAGGCTGGGATGCAGAGTTCACAGGATGCGGGGAAAGTGATCGTCCTTCAGGGAAGAAGAGGCAGCCACCCAGTGTGTGTTTGCAAGCCTGTATTTGGAAGAAACTGGTTAGCTCCTTCAAGGGGAGACCTCCAGGTCTGCTCAGAGGACCGAAATTCCAGAGCAGCACCATGCATCTCCCCTGTCCTTTCTGAGCCTTGGAAAGACATTCCTAGCTTATAGCGGTATTGCTCATGAAGAAGCAGAATGCAGGAATGTGTCAGACATGACTGGGTGCCTTCCTGGGTTCAGCTCCGTGAGGGGCCATTTCCACTCAGAGTAGGTCCCATGCCTCCTTGGGAGGAAGTGGGCCCGCTTGCCTCCAAATTGCCAAAGGCTGGAACAAAGCTAGTTCTATCAGAGGTAAGAAAAGAGCAATTGGATGGATGTGGAAGCTGTTGCTGGGCCGCACTGCTTCAGGCCCCCCACCCCTCCGCCCCGAGAGAAACAGGCGCCCTGTGGCCCCTAGGTCCTGGATGCAGTTTCACACATAGAATGTGTCCCCATAGGAGCCAAGAATTTTCCTGACAGACCTAGGCTCACTAGAGCTCTCCTACAGAGCAAAGGGATGGGACAGATGTGTGGCTGTGGCTCTGCCTTTCCCTGGAGTGTGGAGCCGCTCCCTATGGCCCGGGCTCCAGGGGAAATTGCCCCTGAATAATGACCTCCAAGAAGCGCTTTTCCAACTGCTGAGACGTGGAGTTCTCAGGATGCAGGGAAAGCGAGTGTCCTTCGGGGAAGCAAAGGCAGTCACCTGTTATCATGACTTACTAGAATAGTAGGTACCTTCTCCGGTTGGGCAGAGGCCTTCCCTACTGATCTGAAAAAGAAAATGAAGTAGCTCGCTGATTTGAGAAATAATTCCCAGACTTGGGTTTCCAACCAGTATAGAATCCGACAATGGCCCTGTCTTGTAGCCGACGTTAATTAACAGGTATGTGAAGCTCTAAATATCAGTGGAAATTACATACAGCATATAGGCCCCAGTGTTCTGGAATGATGGAAAGAAACAACCAAACTCTTGAAGAGACATTTCAAAATGGATCATAGAGACTGACTGTACATGGATGGGCTTGCTTCCGGCAGACTTACTCATATTACGGGTAACCGCACGTTCCACAGTTGTTGTCCTTATGAAATTTTCTATGGGAGACCCCCTCCCACAGTGAGGCAGGTGTTAGCAGATTTGCCACAAGTAAGGGGGTGGGATTTCACAGCAGATGGAACAATTAGGTAAGGTAATAAATCAGGTAACTAAGTTTGTATAAAAAAGAATATCATTCCCCTTGAGGAACAGATTCATGAATTTGTGCTCAGTGATCAGGTGTGGCTCAATGACTGGAAACACAATTCCTTGGCCTGACATCGGAAAGGTCCTTATACTGTTGTTTTAGCCAAATTTCTGAAAGAGATGGGAATACCAGACCACCTAACCTGCCTCTTGAGAAATCTGGATGAAGGTCAGAAGCAACAGTTAGAGCAGGACATGGAACAACAGACTGGTTCCAAAAGGAAAAGGAGTATGTCAAGGCTGTATATTGTCACCCTGTTTATTTAACTTATATGCAGAGTACATCATGAAACATGCTGGGATGGAAGATACATGAACTGGAATCAAGATTGCGTAAGAAATATCAATAAACTTAGATATGCAGATGACACCACCATTATGGCAGAACGTGAAGAGGAAAGGGTATGTCGGGGAACTTCTTGAGTTGCAGCAAGGTGTTGAAGGACCCTTTGGAAGTTCCAGAGGTTAGGTGTGGTTAGTCTCGAGATGCCTCAGCAGAAATGGGCCTCATGTCGCCTGGAAGGAGAGGCTCCTGGATATTTCGAGTTTCAGCAGGTGCTCTCCTTGTGTGGAGTCGGGGCCGGAAGCTGAGGATTCCTCTCCAGTGCTGACATGGATTTTGGGGTACTTCTGGAGTCTCCACAAGGGAGTCAGGCCTCGTCTCGAGTGGGGGCATGAGCGTGCCATTTCCTCCCATGCTGTAGCAGCAGTGTCACGGTTCCCCTTGCGTGGACCAAGGGATCTGTGGCTTTCCCTCGAGTCTTTCCCACGAGGCTTTCCCACAGGGCTGTCCCACGTGTCACGGTGGTGTGAGTCGATCCTCGGCGTGAAAGCCGAGGCAGTGCAGGGAAAACAGGTTCCTGTGGAACGGACTGACACATCTGGGGGAGTCTTGGAATGGTGGCACGACCCTGCAGTTCCTCTCCCCTTTCCTTTGGAGAGCGCCACCTTGAGATGCGATGGGAATGCCGGAATTCTTTTCCGAACAAGCAGGGAAAGGATCCCTCATCTCGAGGTACGAGCCGGAAACGGAGCTCCTCAGGATGTGGCCGGACCATCCTGCTTCCTCTTGAGTGGAGACGGGTGTGTCGGGGAACTTCTTGAGTTGCAGCTTGACTGTGAAAGACTCTTTGGAAGTTCCAGAGGTCAAGTGTGATTAGCCTCGAGACACCTCAGTGGAAACTGGCCTCATCTCGCCTGCAGGGGAGAACCTCCTGTATTTTACCGAGTTTCGGCAGGTGCTCTCGACTTACGACGGGGACTTCAGGCGACCCGGTCTGTTGGCCTCAGGAAAGGCCAGTCCCATGCGAGTTGCTTGGGGGCCTCTCAGGATTCCTCTCCCGTCGATGCAGGGCCTAAGATCTTGTGTGGAGTCGGTGCCGGAACCTGAGGATTCCTCTCCAGTGCTGACAGGGATCTTGGGGTACTTCTGGAGTCTCCCCAGGAAAGTCATTCTGCATCTCGAGTGGGGCATGCACATGCGATTTCCTCCCGAGCTGTAGCAGCAGTGTCACGCTTCCTTCGCGTGGATCAAGGGATCTGTGGCTTTCCCTCGAGGTTTCCCACAGGGCTGTCCCACGTGCCACCGTGGTGTGAGTCATCCTCGCTGAAAGTCGAGCAGTGCAGGGAAAACAGGTTTCCCTGGAATGGACTGAGACATCTGGGGGACTGGGAATGGTGCACGACCCTGGAGTTCCTCTCGCCTTTCCTGTGGAGAGCGCCTCCTCTTGAGATGCGACCGGGAACGCCGGTAATTCTTTCCCGACCACGCAGGGAAAGGATCCCTCCTCTCGAGCTAGGAGGCGGAAACGGCTCTCTGCTGGATGTGGGCGGGAATCTCGTGCTTACTCTCGAGTGGAGACGGTTATGTCGAGGAACTTATTGAGTTGCAGTAAAGGTGTGAAGGACCCTTGGAAGTTCAAGAGGTTAGATTGATTAGCCTCGAACCGTCACGCGGAAATGGGCCTATCTCGCCTGGAGGGAGAACCTCCTGATTTTCTCGAGTTGCGGCAGGTGCTCTCGACTTACGACTGGGACCTCACGGACCGCTCTGGTGGCTCAGGAAAGGCCAGTCCCCATGCGAGTTGCTCCGGGCCTCTCGGGATTCCTCTCCCGTCGATGCCGGGGCCTAAGACCTTGTGTGAATCGGGTGCCGGAACCTGAGGATTCCTCTCCAGTGCTGACATGGATCTTGGGGTACTTCTGGAGTCTCCCCAGGGGAGTCAGTCCTGTCTCGAGTGGGGCATGCACGTGCGCTTTCCTCCCGAGCTGTAGCAGCAGTGTCACACTTCCCTTGTGTGGATCAAGGGATCTGTGGCTTTTCCCGAGGCTTTCCCACGAGGCTTTTTTCACACAGGGCTGTCCCACGTGCCACCGTGGTGTGAGTGATCCTCGGCTTGAAAGTCGAGGCAGTGCAGGGAAAACAGGTTTCCCTGGAATGGACTGAGAAATCTCTGGCACTCAGGGAATGGTGTCACGACCCTGGAGATCCCCTCGTGTTTCCTGTGGAGAGCCTCCTCTTGAGATGCGACGGAACGCCGGGAATTCTTTCCCGACAACGCAGGGAAAGGATTCCACCTCTCGATCTATGAGGCGGAAACGGGGCTTCTCTGGATGTGGGCAGGACTCTCGTGCTTCCTCTCGAGTGGAGAGGGGTACGTCGGGAACTTCTTGAGTTGCAGCAAGGGTGTGAAGGACCTTTGGAAGTTCCAGAGGCCAGGTTGATTAGCCTCGAGACGCCTCCGCGGAAATGGGCTTCATCTCGCCTGGAGGGGAGAACCTCCTGGATTTTCTAGAGTTGCCACAGGTGCTCTCGACTTAAGACGAGGACCTCAGGGACCTGGTCTGGTGGCCTCAGGAAAGGCCAGTCCCCATGCGAGTTGCTAGGGGGCCCTTCGGGATTCCTCTCCCGTCGATGCCGGGCCTAAGACGTTGTGTGGAGACGGTGCCGGAACCTGAGGATTCCTCTCCAGTGCTGACATGGATCTTGGGGTACTTCTGGAGTCTCCCCAGGGGAGTCAGTCCTCGTCTCGAGTGGGGGCATGCACGTGCACTTTCCTCCCGAGCTGTAGCAGCAGTGTCATGCTTCCCTTCGCGTGGATGAAGAAATCTGTGGTTTTCATCGAGGTTTTTGCAGGAGGCTTTCCCACGAGGCTTTCCCACAGGGCTGTCCCACGTGCCACCGTGGTGTGAGTCGATCCTCGGCTTGAAAGTCGAGGCAGTGCAGGGAAAACTGGTTTCCCTGGAATGGACTGAGACATCTGGGGGACTCTGGTATGGTGGCTCGACCCTGGAGTTCCTCTCGCCTTTCCTGTGGAGAGCGCCTCCTCTTGAGATGCGATGGAAACGCCGGGAATTCTTTCCCGACACGCAGGGAAAGGATCCCTCCTCTCGAGCTAGGAGGCGGAAACGGGGCTCCTCTGGAGGTGGCGGAGGCTCGTGCTTTTCTCAGTGGAGACGGGTATGTCGGGGAACTTCTTGAGTTGCAGCAAGGGGTGAAGGACCCTTTGGAAGTTCCAGAGGTTAGGTGTGATTAGCCTCGAGAGCCTCAGGAAATGGGCCTCATCTCGCCTGGAGGGGAGAACCTCTGGATTTTCTCGAGTTGCAGCAGTTGCTCTCGACTTACGACGGGGACCTCAGGGACCCGCTCTGGTGGCCTCAGGAAAGGCCATTCCCCATGCGAGTTGCTCGGGGGCCTCTCGGGATTCCTCTCCTGTCGATGCGGGTCCTAAGACCTTGTGTGGAGTCGGTGCCGGAACCTGAGGATTCCTCTCCAGTGCTGACATGGATCTTGGGGTACTCCTGAGTCTCCCCAGGGGAGTCAGTCCTCGTCTCGAGTGGGGCATGCACGTGCGCTTTCCTCCCGAGATGTAGCAGCAGTGTCATGCTTCCCTTCGCGTGGATCAAGGGATCTGCAACTTTCCTCGAGGCTTTCCCACGAGGCTTTCCCTCGAGGCATTCCCACAGGGCTGTCCCACGTGCCACCGTGGTGTGAGTCGATCCTCGGCTTGAAAGTCGAGGCAGTGCAGGGAAAACAGGTTTCCCTGGAATGGACTGAGACATCTGGGGGACTCTGGGAATGGTGGCACGACCCTGGAGTTCCTCTCGCCTTTCCTGTGGAGAGCGCCTCCTCTTGAGATGCGACGGGAACGCCGGGAATTCTTTCCCGACCACGCGGGGAAATATCCCTGCTCTCTCGAGCTATGAGGCGGAAACGGGGCTCCTCTGGATGAGGGCGGGACTCTCGTGCTTCCTCTCCAGTGGAGACGGGTATGTTGGGGAACTTCTTGAGTTGCAG
>NW_017213631.1:0-15444 GCF_001704415.2 Capra hircus | reverse complement strand
GAGACAGCCTTTGGTTGTCCGGGCTGCAGACTCCAGCCAGGGGCCCTGGGAGCCTGGTGTTCTCCGTGCGCGCGCTGAGTCTGGGCGGCCAAAGCAACCGCAGAAGGAGCCCTGCTTTTGCCCTTCGCTTCCCTCTGACAGAGCTCTCACTGATGGAGCCTTGTCAGTGTTGCAACCCAGCAGCCCCTGAGCCCTCCTCAAGGACGCTTGGGAGCTAAGTGCATAGGCAAGGCAGGAGCATAGCTGAAGCCAGGAAGGCGCCAGTGGCGTCTCCCAGCCTCACACAGCCTGCTCCTTCCTGGAGAGGGAGCCTAAAAGCAAGGCAAGTCTGGGCAAGGCTCGCCCATGGCAGAGCAGCCTCGCGCCGGGAACTCTGCCAGATCGGGGCTCTGAGCAGAGCTAGAGCTCTGCCGAACTGGAGGCGCACTTGGCTCCGTGCAAGCAAGGCTTTCAGCTTGACGGGGCTGGGCTGCCTCCTCTTCCCCCGAGGAGGCTCGCTTCCCTGCTGGCTCTGCATTCGCCTATCAGGCGGGGGCGCAGGGCTCCTCCAGCAGGTCTTGCCTCAGGGCTGCTTCCCCTGAGCTGTGCTGTGGGCGGGAACCCAGACACGCAGGATCAGGCCCCAACCACCTGCACATGTCTCTGTGGGGAGGAGAGTGCTAGGGAACCTACGTCTGTCATATACTCTCTGGGCACCCACGGAGACAGCCTTTGGTTCTCCGGGGCTGAAGACGCCTGCCAGGGCCCTGGGAGCCTCGTGCTCTCCGTGCGGCGCTGAGTCTGGGCAGCCAAGCAACCGCTGAAGGAGCCCTGCTTTTGCCCTTCGCTTCCCTCTGACAGAGCTCTCACTGATGGAGCCCTTGTCAGTGTGCAACCCAGCAGCCCCTGAGCCCTCCTCAAGGACGCTTGGGAGCTAAGTGCATAGGCAAGGCAGGAGCATAGCTGAAGCCAGGAAGGCGCCAGTGGCGTCTCCCAGCCTCACACAGCCTGCTCCTTCCTGGAGAGGGAGCCTAAAAGCAAGGCAAGTCTGGGCAAGGCTCGCCCATGGCAGAGGCAGCTCGCGACGGGAACTCTGCAGATCGGGGCTCTGAGCAGAGCTAGAGCTCTGCCGAACTGGAGGCGCACTTGGCTCCGTGCAAGCAAGGCTTTCAGCTTGACGGGGCTGGGCTGCCTCCTCTTCCCCCGAGGAGGCTCGCTTCCCTGCTGGCTCTGCATTCGCCTATCAGGCGGGGGCGCAGGGCTCCTCCAGCAGTCTTGCCTCAGGGGCTGCTTCCCCTGAGTTGGGCTGTGGGCGGGAACCCAGACACGCAGGATCAGGCCCCAACCACCTGCACATGTCTCTGCTGGGGAGGAGAGTGCTAGGGAACCTACGTCTGTCATACACTTTTTGGGCGAACACGGAATCAGCCTCCCGGTGTGGGGCTGAAGACCCCAGCCAGGGGCCCTGGGAGCCTGGTGCTCTCCGTGCGGCGCTGAGTCTGGCCGGCCACGCATCCGCTGGAGGAGTCCTGCAGTTGCCTTCCCTTCCCTCTGACAGAGCTCTCACTGCTGGATCCCTTGGCAGTGTGCAACCCACCAGCCCCTAAGCCCTCCCCAAGGACGCCTGGCCTAAGTGCAAAGGCAAGGCAGGCGGAGAGGCAAGGAAGTAACCAGTGGCGTCTCCCAGCCTCACACAGCCTGCTCTTCCTGGAGAGGGAGCCTAAAAGCAAGGCAAGTCTGGGCAATGCTCGGCCCCGGCAGAGCAGCCTCGCGCAGGGGACGCTGCCAGATCGGGGCTCTGAGCAGAGCTAGAGCTCTGCCTTACTGGAGGCGCTCTTAGCTCCGTGCAAGCAGGGTTTCAGCTTGAGGGGGCTGGGCTGCCTCCTCTTCCCCCTAGGAGGCTCGCTTCCCTGCTGGCTGTGCACTCGCCTATCAGGCGGGGGCTCAGGGCTCCCAGCAGGTCTTGCCTCAGGGGCTGCTTCCCCTGAGTTGGGGATGCGGGGCGTGAACCCAGACACGCAGGATCAGGCCCCAACCACCTGCACATGTCTCTGTTGGGGAGAGAGTGCTAGGGAAGCTACGTCTGTCACACACTTTCTAGGCACCCACGGAGTCAGCCTCTAGGTGTGCGGGGCTGCAAACCCCAGCCAGGGCCCTTGGAACCTGGTGCTCTCCGTGCAGCGCTGCTGAGTCTGGGCAGCCAAGCAACCGCTGAAGGATACCTGCTGTTGCCCTCGCTTCCCTCTGACAGAGCTCTCACTGCTGGAGCCCTTGGCAGTGTGCAACCCACCAGCCCCTGAGCCCTCCTCAAGGACGCTTGGACCTAAGTGCAAAGGACAAGAGCTGAAGCCAGGAAGGCGGAAGTGGCGTCTCCCAGCCTCACACAGCCTGCTCCTTCCTGGGGGAGGGAGCCTAAAAGCAAGGCAAGTCTGGGCAAGGCTCGCCCATGGCAGAACCCCCACGCCAGGAACTCTGTCAGATCGGGCCTCTGAGCAGAGCTAGAGCTCTGCAGTACTGGAGGCGCACTTGGCTCCGTGCAAGCAGGGCTTTCAGCTTGACGGGGCTGGGCTGCCTCCTCTTCCCCGAGGAGGCTCGCTTCCCTGCTGGCTCTGCACTCGCCTATCAGGCGGGGGCGCAGGGCTCCTCCAGCAGGTCTTGCCTCAGGGGCTGCTTCCCCTGAGCTGGTCCTGTGGGCGGGAACCCAGACACCCAGTATAAGGCCCAACCACCTGCACATGTCTCTGCTGGGGAGGAGAGTGCTAGGGAACCTACGTCTGTCACACACTCTCAGGGCACCCACAGAGACAGCCTTTGGTGTCCGGGGCTGCAGACTCCAGCCAGGGGCCCTGGGAGCCTGGTGTTCCGTGCGGCGCTGAGTCTGGGCGGCCAAAGCAACCGCAGAAGGAGCCCTGCTTTTGCCCTTCGCTTCCCTCTGACAGAGCTCTCACTGATGGAGCCCTTGTCAGTGTGCAACCCAGCAGCCCCTGAGCCCTCCTCAAGGACGCTTGGGAGCTAAGTGCATAGGCAAGGCAGGAGCATAGCTGAAGCAGGAAGGCGCCAGTGGCGTCTCCCAGCCTCACACAGCCTGCTCCTTCCTGGAGAGGGAGCCTAAAAGCAAGGCAAGTCTGGGCAAGGCGCCCATGGCAGAGCAGCCTCGCGACGGGAACTCTGCCAGATCGGGGCTCTGAGCAGAGCTAGAGCTCTGCCGAACTGGAGGCGCACTTGGCTCCGTGCAAGCAAGGCTTTCAGCTTGACGGGGCTGGGCTGCCTCCTCTTCCCCCGAGGAGGCTCGCTTCCCTGCTGGCTCTGCATTCGCCTATCAGGCGGGGCGCAGGGCTCCTCCAGCAGGTCTTGCCTCAGGGGCTGCTTCCCCTGAGCTGGTGCTGTGGGCGGGAACCCAGACACGCAGGATCAGGCCCCAACCACCTGCACATGTCTCTGCTGGGGAGGAGAGTGCTAGGGAACCTACGTCTGTCATATACTCTCTGGGCACCCACGGAGACAGCCTTTGGTTCTCCGGGGCTGAAGACGCCTGCCAGGGGCCCTGGGAGCCTCGTGCTCTCCGTGCGGCGCTGAGTCTGGGCAGCCAAGCAACCGCTGAAGGATACCTGCTGTTACCCTCGCCTCCCTCTGACAGAGCTCTCACTGCTGGAGCCCTTGGCAGTGTGCAAACCACCAGCCCCTGAGCCCTCCTCAAGGACGCTTGGAACCTAAGGGCAAAGGCAAGGCAGGAGCAGAGCTGAAGGCAGGAAGGCGCCAGTGGCGTCTCCCAGCCTCACACAGGCTGCTCCTTCCTGGGGAGGGAGCCTAAAAGCAAGGCAAGTCTGGGCAAGGCTCGCCCATGGCAGAAGGGCCCAACGCCAGTAACTCTGCGAGATCGGGGCTCTGAGCAGAGCTAGAGCTCTGCCGAACAGGAGGCCCACTTAGCTCCGTGCAAGCAGGGCTTTCAGCATGACAGGGCTGGGCTGCCTCCTCTTCCCCCTAGGAGGCTCGCTTCCCTGCTGCTGGCTGTGCACTCGCCTATCAGGCGGGGGCTCAGGGCTCCTCCAGCAGGTCTTGCCTCAGGGGCTGCTTCCCCTGAGTTGGGGCTGTGGGCGGGAACCCAGACACGCAGGATCAGGCCCCAACCACCTGCACATGTCTCTGCTGGGGAGGAGAGTGCTAGGGAACCTACGTCTGTCATACACTTTTTGGGCGAACACGGAATCAGCCTCCCGGTGTGCGGGGCTGAAGACCCCAGCCAGGGGCCCTGGGAGCCTGGTGCTCTCCGTGCGGCGCTGAGTCTGGCCGGCCACGCATCCGCTGGAGGAGTCCTGCAGTTGCCCTTCCCTTCCCTCTGACAGAGCTCTCACTGCTGGATCCCTTGGCAGTGTGCAACCCACCAGCCCCTAAGCCCTCCCCAAGGACGCCTGGCACCTAAGTGCAAAGGCAAGGCAGGAGCGGAGCTGAGGCAAGGAAGTAACCAGTGGCGTCTCCCAGCCTCACACAGCCTGCTCTTCCCTGGAGAGGGAGCCTAAAAGCAAGGCAAGTCTGGGCAATGCTCGGCCCCGGCAGAGCAGCCTCGCGCAGGGGACGCTGCCAGATCGGGGCTCTGAGCAGAGCTAGAGCTCTGCCTTACTGGAGGCGCTCTTAGCTCCGTGCAAGCAGGGTTTCAGCTTGAGGGGGCTGGGCTGCCTCCTCTTCCCCCTAGGAGGCTCGCTTCCCTGCTGGCTGTGCACTCGCCTATCAGGCGGGGGCTCAGGGCTCCTCCAGCAGGTCTTGCCTCAGGGGCTGCTTCCCCTGAGTTGGGGATGCGGGCGTGAACCCAGACACGCAGGATCAGGCCACCAACCACCTGCACATGTCTCTGTTGGGGAGGAGAGTGCTAGGGAAGCTACGTCTGTCACACACTTTCTAGGCACCCACGGAGTCAGCCTCTAGGTGTGCCGGGGCTGCAAACCCCTAGCCAGGGGCCCTTGGAACCTGGTGCTCTCCGTGCAGCGCTGAGTCTGGGCAGCCAAGCAACCGCTGAAGGATACCTGCTGTTGCCCTCGCTTCCCTCTGACAGAGCTCTCACTGCTGGAGCCCTTGGCAGTGTGCAACCCACCAGCCCCTGAGCCCTCCTCAAGGACGCTTGGGACCTAAGTGCAAAGGACAAGAGCTGAAGCCAGGAAGGCGGAAGTGGCGTCTCCCAGCCTCACACAGCCTGCTCCTTCCTGGGGAGGGAGCCTAAAAGCAAGGCAAGTCTGGGCAAGGCTCGCCCATGGCAGAACAAGCCCACGCCAGGAACTCTGTCAGATCGGGCCTCTGAGCAGAGCTAGAGCTCTGCAGTACTGGAGGCGCACTTGGCTCCGTGCAAGCAGGGCTTTCAGCTTGACGGGGCTGGGCTGCCTCCTCTTCCCCCGAGGAGGCTCGCTTCCCTGCTGGCTCTGCACTCGCCTATCAGGCGGGGGCGCAGGGCTCCTCCAGCAGGTCTTGCCTCAGGGGCTGCTTCCCCTGAGCTGGTCCTGTGGGCGGGAACCCAGACACCCAGTATAAGGCCCCAACCACCTGCACATGTCTCTGCTGGGGAGGAGAGTGCTAGGGAACCTACGTCTGTCACACACTCTCAGGGCACCCACAGAGACAGCCTTTGGTTGTCCGGGGCTGCAGACTCCAGCCAGGGGCCCTGGGAGCCTGGTGTTCTCCGTGCGGCGCTGAGTCTGGGCCGGCCAAGCAACCGCAGAAGGAGCCCTGCTTTTGCCTTCGCTTCCCTCTGACAGAGCTCTCACTGATGGAGCCCTTGTCAGTGTTGCAACCCAGCAGCCCCTGAGCCCTCCTCAAGGACGCTTGGGAGCTAAGTGCATAGGCAAGGCAGGAGCATAGCTGAAGCCAGGAAGGCGCCAGTGGCGTCTCCCAGCCTCACACAGCCTGCTCCTTCCTGGAGAGGGAGCCTAAAAGCAAGGCAAGTCTGGGCAAGGCTCGCCCATGGCAGAGCAGCCTCGCGACGGGAACTCTGCCAGATCGGGGCTCTGAGCAGAGCTAGAGCTCTGCCGAACTGGAGGCGCACTTGGCTCCGTGCAAGCAAGGCTTTCAGCTTGACGGGGCTGGGCTGCCTCCTCTTCCCCCGAGGAGGCTCGCTTCCCTGCTGGCTCTGCATTCGCCTATCAGGCCGGGGCGCAGGGCTCCTCCAGCACGTCTTGCCTCAGGGGCTGCTTCCCCTGAGCTGGTGCTGTGGGCGGGAACCCAGACACGCAGGATCAGGCCCCAACCACCTGCACATGTCTCTGCTGGGGAGGAGAGTGCTAGGGAACCTACGTCTGTCATATACTCTCTGGGCACCCACGGAGACAGCCTTTGGTTCTCCGGGGGCTGAAGACGCCTGCCAGGGGCCCTGGGAGCCTCGTGCTCTCCGTGCGGCGCTGAGTCTGGGCAGCCAAGCAACCGCTGAAGGATACCTGCTGTTACCCTCGCCTCCCTCTGACAGAGCTCTCACTGCTGGAGCCCTTGGCAGTGTGCAACCACCAGCCCCTGAGCCCTCCTCAAGGACGCTTGGAACCTAAGGGCAAAGGCAAGGCAGGAGCAGAGCTGAAGGCCAGGAAGGCGCCAGTGGCGTCTCCCAGCCTCACACAGGCTGCTCCTTCCTGGGGAGGGAGCCTAAAAGCAAGGCAAGTCTGGGCAAGGCTCGCCCATGGCAGAAAGGGCCCAACGCCAGTAACTCTGCGAGATCGGGGCTCTGAGCAGAGCTAGAGCTCTGCCGAACAGGAGGCCCACTTAGCTCCGTGCAAGCAGGGCTTTCAGCATGACAGGGCTGGGCTGCCTCCTCTTCCCCCTAGGAGGCTCGCTTCCCTGCTGGCTGTGCACTCGCCTATCAGGCGGGGGCTCAGGGCTCCTCCAGCAGGTCTTGCCTCAGGGGCTGCTTCCCCTGAGTTGGGGCTGTGGGCGGGAACCCAGACACGCAGGATCAGGCCCCAACCACCTGCACATGTCTCTGCTGGGGAGGAGAGTGCTAGGGAACCTACGTCTGTCATACACTTTTGGGCGAACACGGAATCAGCCTCCCGGTGTGCGGGGCTGAAGACCCCAGCCAGGGGCCCTGGGAGCCTGGTGCTCTCCGTGCGGCGCTGAGTCTGGCCGGCCACGCATCCGCTGGAGGAGTCCTGCAGTTGCCCTTCCCTTCCCTCTGACAGAGCTCTCACTGCTGGATCCCTTGGCAGTGTGCAACCCACCAGCCCCTAAGCCCTCCCCAAGGACGCCTGGCACCTAAGTGCAAAGGCAAGGCAGGAGCGGAGCTGAGGCAAGGAAGTAACCAGTGGCGTCTCCCAGCCTCACACAGCCTGCTCTTCCCTGGAGAGGGAGCCTAAAAGCAAGGCAAGTCTGGGCAATGCTCGGCCCCGGCAGAGCAGCCTCGCGCAGGGACGCTGCCAGATCGGGCTCTGAGCAGAGCTAGAGCTCTGCCTTACTGGAGGCGCTCTTAGCTCCGTGCAAGCAGGGTTTCAGCTTGAGGGGGCTGGGCTGCCTCCTCTTCCCCCTAGGAGGCTCGCTTCCCTGCTGGCTGTGCACTCGCCTATCAGGCGGGGGCTCAGGGCTCCTCCAGCAGGTCTTGCCTCAGGGGCTGCTTCCCCTGAGTTGGGGATGCGGGCGTGAACCCAGACACGCAGGATCAGGCCCCAACCACCTGCACATGTCTCTGTTGGGGAGGAGAGTGCTAGGGAAGCTACGTCTGTCACACACTTTCTAGGCACCCACGGAGTCAGCCTCTAGGTGTGCGGGGCTGCAAACCCCAGCCAGGGGCCCTTGGAACCTGGTGCTCTCCGTGCAGCGCTGAGTCTGGGCAGCCAAGCAACCGCTGAAGGATACCTGCTGTTGCCCTCGCTTCCCTCTGACAGAGCTCTCACTGCTGGAGCCCTTGGCAGTGTGCAACCCACCAGCCCCTGAGCCCTCCTCAAGGACGCTTGGGACCTAAGTGCAAAGGACAAGAGCTGAAGCCAAGGAAGGCGGAAGTGGCGTCTCCCAGCCTCACACAGCCTGCTCCTTCCTGGGGGAGGGAGCCTAAAAGCAAGGCAAGTCTGGCAAGGCTCGCCCATGGCAGAACAAGCCCCACGCCAGGAACTCTGTCAGATCGGGCCTCTGAGCAGAGCTAGAGCTCTGCCAGTACTGGAGGCGCACTTGGCTCCGTGCAAGCAGGGCTTTCAGCTTGACGGAGCTGGGCTGCCTCCTCTTCCCCCGAGGAGGCTCGCTTCCCTGCTGGCTCTGCACTCGCCTATCAGGCGGGGGGCGCAGGGCTCCTCCAGCAGGTCTTGCCTCAGGGGCTGCTTCCCCTGAGCTGGTCCTGTGCGGCGGGAACCACAGACACGCAGGATCAGGCCCCAACCACCTGCACATGTCTCTGCTGGGGAGGAGAGTGCTAGGGAACCTACGTCTGTCACACACTCTCAGGGCACCCACAGAGACAGCCTTTGGTTGTCCGGGGCTGCAGACTCCAGCCAGGGGCCCTGGGAGCCTGGTGTTCTCCGTGCGGCGCTGAGTCTGGGCGGCAAAGCAACCGCCAGAAGGAGCCCTGCTTTTGCCCTTCGCTTCCCTCTGACAGAGCTCTTCACTGATGGAGCCCTTGTCCAGTGTTGCAACCCAGCAGCCCCTGAGCCCTCCTCAAGGACGCTTGGGAGCTAAGTGCATAGGCAAGGCAGGAGCATAGCTGAAGCCAGGAAGGCGCCAGTGGCGTCTCCCAGCCTCACACAGCCTGCTCCTTCCTGGAGAGGGAGCCTAAAAGCAAGGCAAGTCTGGGCAAGGCTCGCCCATGGCCAGAGCAGCCTCGCGACGGGAACTCTGCCAGATCGGGGCTCTGAGCAGAGCTAGAGCTCTGCCGAACTGGAGGCGCACTTGGCTCCGTGCAAGCAAGGCTTTCAGCTGACGGGGCTGGGCTGCCTCCTCTTCCCCGAGGAGGCTCGCTTCCCTGCTGGCTCTGCATTCGCCTATCAGGCGGGGGCGCAGGGCTCCTCCAGCAGGTCTTGCCTCAGGGGCTGCTTCCCCTGAGCTGGTGCTGTGGGCGGGAACCCAGACACGCAGGATCAGGCCCCCAACCACCTGCACATGTCTCTGCTGGGGAGGAGAGTGCTAGGGAACCTACGTCTGTCATATACTCTCTGGGCACCCACGGAGACAGCCTTTGGTTCTCCGGGGCTGAAGACGCCTGCCAGGGGCCCTGGGAGCCTCGTGCTCTCCGTGCGGCGCTGAGTCTGGGCAGCCAAGCAACCGCTGAAGGATACCTGCTGTTACCCTCGCCTCCCTCTGACAGAGCTCTCACTGCTGGAGCCCTTGGCAGTGTGCAACCCACCAGCCCCTGAGCCCTCCTCAAGGACGCTTGGAACCTAAGGGCAAAGGCAAGGCAGGAGCAGAGCTGAAGGCAGGAAGGCGCCAGTGGCGTCTCCCAGCCTCACACAGGCTGCTCCTTCCTGGGGAGGGAGCCTAAAAGCAAGGCAAGTCTGGGCAAGGCTCGCCCATGGCAGAAGGGCCCAACGCCAGTAACTCTGCGAGATCGGGGCTCTGAGCAGAGCTAGAGCTCTGCCGAACAGGAGGCCACTTAGCTCCGTGCAAGCAGGGCTTTCAGCATGACAGGGCTGGGCTGCCTCCTCTTCCCCCTAGGAGGCTCGCTTCCCTGCTGGCTGTGCACTCGCCTATCAGGCGGGGCTCAGGGCTCCTCCAGCAGGTCTTGCCTCAGGGGCTGCTTCCCCTGAGTTGGGGCTGTGGGCGGGAACCCAGACACGCAGGATCAGGCCCCAACCACCTGCACATGTCTCTGCTGGGGAGGAGAGTGCTAGGGAACCTACGTCTGTCATACACTTTTTTGGGCGAACACGGAATCAGCCTCCCGGTTGCGGGGCTGAAGACCCCAGCCAGGGGCCCTGGGAGCCTGGTGCTCTCCGTGCGGCGCTGAGTCTGGCCGGCCACGCAACCGCTGGAGGAGTCCTGCAGTTGCCCTTCCCTTCCCTCTGACAGAGCTCTCACTGCTGGATCCCTTGGCAGTGTGCAACCCACCAGCCCCTAAGCCCTCCCCAAGGACGCCTGGCACCTAAGTGCAAAGGCAAGGCAGGAGCGGAGCTGAGGCAAGGAAGTAACCAGTGGCGTCTCCCAGCCTCACACAGCCTGCTCTTCCTGGAGAGGGAGCCTAAAAGCAAGGCAAGTCTGGGCAATGCTCGCCCGGCAGAGCAGCCTCGCGCAGGGGACGCTGCCAGATCGGGGCTCTGAGCAGAGCTAGAGCTCTGCCGAACTGGAGGCCACTTAGCTCCGTGCAAGCAGGGCTTTCAGCTTGAGGGGCTGGGCTGCCTCCTCTTCCCCCTAGGAGGCTCGCTTCCCTGCTGGCTGTGCACTCGCCTATCAGGCGGGGGCTCAGGGCTCCTCCAGCAGGTCTTGCCTCAGGGGCTGCTTCCCCTGAGTTGGGGCTGTGGGCGGAACCCAGACACGCAGGATCAGGCCCCAACCACCTGCACATGTCTCTGCTGGGGAGGAGAGTGCTAGGGAACCTCCGTCTGTCATACACTTTTTGGGCGAACACGGAATCAGCCTCCCGGTGTGCGGGGCTGAAGACCCCAGCCAGGGGCCCTGGGAGCCTGGTGCTCTCCGTGCGGCGCTGAGTCTGGCCGGCCACGCATCCGCTGGAGGAGTCCTGCAGTTGCCCTTCCCTTCCCTCTGACAGAGCTTCTCACTGCTGGATCCCTTGGCAGTGTGCAACCCACCAGCCCCTAAGCCCTCCCCAAGGACGCCTGGCACCTAAGTGCAAAGGCAAGGCAGGAGCGGAGCTGAGGCAAGGAAGTAACCAGTGGCGTCTCCCAGCCTCACACAGCCTGCTCTTCCCTGGAGAGGGAGCCTAAAAGCAAGGCAAGTCTGGGCAATGCTCGCCCCGGCAGAGCAGCCTCGCGCAGGGGACGCTGCCCAGATCGGGGCTCTGAGCAGAGCTAGAGCTCTGCCTTACTGGAGGCGCTCTTAGCTCCGTGCAAGCAGGGGTTTCAGCTTGAGGGGCTGGGCTGCCTCCTCTTCCCCCGAGGAGGCTCGCTTCCCTGCTGGCTGTGCACTCGCCTATCAGGCGGGGGCTCAGGGCTCCTCCAGCAGGTCTTGCCTCAGGGGCTGCTTCCCCTGAGTTGGGGTGGGCGGAACCCAGACACGCAGGATCAGGCCCCAACCACCTGCACATGTCTCTGCTGGGGAGGAGAGTGCTAGGGAACCTACGTCTGTCACACACTTTCTAGGCACCCACGGAGTCAGCCTCTGGTGTGCGGGGCTGCAGACCCCAGCCAGGGGCCCTTGGAACCTGGTGCTCTCCGTGCAGCGCTGAGTCTGGGCAGCCAAAGCAACCGCTGAAGGATACCTGCTGTTGCCCTCGCTTCCCTCTGACAGAGCTCTCACTGCTGGAGCCCTTGGCAGTGTGCAACCCACCAGCCCCTGAGCCCTCCTCAAGGACGCTTGGGACCTAAGTGCAAAAGGACAAGAGCTGAAGCCAGGAAGGCGGAAGTGGCGTCTCCCAGCCTCACACAGCCTGCTCCTTCCTGGGGAGGGAGCCTAAAAGCAAGGCAAGTCTGGGCAAGGCTCGCCCATGGCAGAACAAGCCCCACGCCAGGAACTCTGTCAGATCGGGCCTCTGAGCAGAGCTAGAGCTCTGCCGTACTGGAGGCGCACTTGGCTCCGTGCAAGCAGGGCTTTCAGCTTGACGGGGCTGGGCTGCCTCCTCTTCCCCGAGGAGGCTCGCTTCCCTGCTGGCTCTGCACTCGCCTATCAGGCGGGGGCGCAGGGCTCCTCCAGCAGGTCTTGCCTCAGGGGCTGCTTCCCCTGAGCTGGTCCTGTGGGCGGGAACCCAGACACCCAGGATCAGGCCCCAACCACCTGCACATGTCTCTGCTGGGGAGGAGAGTGCTAGGGAACCTACGTCTGTCACACACTCTCAGGGCACCACAGAGACAGCCTTTGGTTGTCCGGGGCTGCAGACTCCAGCCAGGGGCCCTGGGAGCCTGGTGTCTCCGTGCGGCGCTGAGTCTGGGCGGCCAAAGCAACCGCAGAAGGAGCCCTGCTTTTGCCCTTCGCTTCCCTCTGACAGAGCTCTCACTGATGGAGCCCTTGTCAGTGTGCAACCCAGCAGCCCCTGAGCCCTCCTCAAGGACGCTTGGGAGCTAAGTGCAAGGCAAGGCAGGAGCATAGCTGAAGCCAGGAAGGCGCCAGTGGCGTCTCCCAGCCTCACACAGCTGCTCCTTCCTGGAGAGGGAGCCTAAAAGCAAGGCAAGTCTGGGCAAGGCTCGCCCATGGCAGAGCAGCCTCGCGACGGGAACTCTGCCAGATCGGGGCTCTGAGCAGAGCTAGAGCTCTGCCGAACTGGAGGCGCACTTGGCTCCGTGCAAGCAAGGCTTTCAGCTTGACGGGGCTGGGCTGCCTCCTCTTCCCCCGAGGAGGCTCGCTTCCCTGCTGGCTCTGCATTCGCCTATCAGGCGGGGCGCAGGGCTCCTCCAGCAGGTCTTGCCTCAGGGGCTGCTTCCCCTGAGCTGGTGCTGTGGGCGGGAACCCAGACACGCAGGATCAGGCCCCAACCACCTGCACATGTCTCTGCTGGGGAGGAGAGTGCTAGGGAACCTACGTCTGTCATATACTCTCTGGGCACCCACGGAGACAGCCTTTGGTTCTCCGGGGCTGAAGACGCCTGCCAGGGGCCCTGGGAGCGTGCTCTCGTGCGGCGCTGAGTCTGGGCAGCCAAGCAACCGCTGAAGGATACCTGCTGTTACCCTCGCCTCCCTCTGACAGAGCTCTCACTGCTGGAGCCCTTGGCAGTGTGCAACCCACCAGCCCCTGAGCCCTCCTCAAGGACGCTTGGAACCTAAGGGCAAAGGCAAGGCAGGAGCAGAGCTGAAGGCAGGAAGGCGCCAGTGGCGTCTCCCAGCCTCACACAGGCTGCTCCTTCCTGGGGGAGGGAGCCTAAAAGCAAGGCAAGTCTGGGCAAGGCTCGCCCATGGCAGAAGCCCAACGCCAGTAACTCTGCGAGATCGGGGCTCTGAGCAGAGCTAGAGCTCTGCCGAACAGGAGGCCCACTTAGCTCCGTGCAAGCAGGGCTTTCAGCATGACAGGGCTGGGCTGCCTCCTCTTCCCCCTAGGAGGCTCGCTTCCCTGCTGGCTGTGCACTCGCCTATCAGGCGGGGGCTCAGGGCTCCTCCAGCAGGTCTTGCCTCAGGGGCTGCTTCCCCTGAGTTGGGGCTGTGGGCGGGAACCCAGACACGCAGGATCAGGCCCCAACCACCTGCACATGTCTCTGCTGGGGAGGAGAGTGCTAGGGAACCTACGTCTGTCATACACTTTTGGGCGAACACGGAATCAGCCTCCCGGTGTGCGGGGCTGAAGACCCCAGCCAGGGGCCCTGGGAGCCTGGTGCTCTCCGTGCGGCGCTGAGTCTGGCCAGCCAGCACCGCTGAAGGTCCTGCTGTTGCCCTTCCTTCCCTCTGACAGAGCTCTCACTGCTGGAGCCCTTGGCAGTGTGCAACCCACCAGCCCCTGAGCCCTCCCCAAGGACGCTTGGACCTAAGTGCAAAGGCAAGGCAGGAGCGGAGCTGAGGCAAGGAAGTAACCAGTGGCGTCTCCCAGCCTCACACAGCCTGCTCCTTCCTGGGGAGGGAGCCTAAAAGCAAGGCAAGTCTGGGCAAGGCTCGCCCATGGCAGAACAAGCCCCACGCCAGGAACTCTGTCAGATCGGGCCTCTGAGCAGAGCTAGAGCTCTGCAGTACTGGAGGCGCACTTGGCTCCGTGCAAGCAGGGCTTTCAGCTTGACGGGGCTGGGCTGCCTCCTCTTCCCCCGAGGAGGCTCGCTTCCCTGCTGGCTCTGCACTCGCCTATCAGGCGGGGGCGCAGGGCTCCTCCAGCAGGTCTTGCCTCAGGGGCTGCTTCCCCTGAGCTGGTCCTGTGGGCGGGAACCCAGACACCCAGTATAAGGCCCCAACCACCTGCACATGTCTCTGCTGGGGAGGAGAGTGCTAGGGAACCTACGTCTGTCACACACTCTCAGGGCACCCACAGAGACAGCCTTTGGTTGTCCGGGGCTGCAGACTCCAGCCAGGGGCCCTGGGAGCCTGGTGTTCTCCGTGCGGCGCTGAGTCTGGGCGGCAAAGCAACCGCAGAAGGAGCCCTGCTTTTGCCCTTCGCTTCCCTCTGACAGAGCTCTCACTGATGGAGCCCTTGTCAGTGTGCAACCCAGCAGCCCCTGAGCCCTCCTCAAGGACGCTTGGGAGCTAAGTGCATAGGCAAGGCAGGAGCATAGCTGAAGCCAGGAAGGCGCCAGTGGCGTCTCCCAGCCTCACACAGCCTGCTCCTTCCTGGAGAGGGAGCCTAAAAGCAAGGCAAGTCTGGGCAAGGCTCGCCCATGGCAGAGCAGCCTCGCGACGGGAACTCTGCCAGATCGGGGCTCTGAGCAGAGCTAGAGCTCTGCCGAACTGGAGGCGCACTTGGCTCCGTGCAAGCAAGGCTTTCAGCTTGACGGGGCTGGGCTGCCTCCTCTTCCCCCGAGGAGGCTCGCTTCCCTGCTGGCTCTGCATTCGCCTATCAGGCGGGGGCGCAGGGCTCCTCCAGCAGGTCTTGCCTCAGGGGCTGCTTCCCCTGAGCTGGTGCTGTGGGCGGGAACCCAGACACGCAGGATCAGGCCCCAACCACCTGCACATGTCTCTGCTGGGGAGGAGAGTGCTAGGGAACCTACGTCTGTCATATACTCTCTGGGCACCCACGGAGACAGCCTTTGGTTCTCCGGGCTGAAGACGCCTGCCAGGGGCCCTGGGAGCCTCGTGCTCTCCGTGCGGCGCTGAGTCTGGGCAGCCAAGCAACCGCTGAAGGATACCTGCTGTTACCCTCGCCTCCCTCTGACAGAGCTCTCACTGCTGGAGCCCTTGGCAGTGTGCAACCCACCAGCCCCTGAGCCCTCCTCAAGGACGCTTGGAACCTAAGGGCAAAGGCAAGGCAGGAGCAGAGCTGAAGGCAGGAAGGCGCCAGTGGCGTCTCCCAGCCTCACACAGGCTGCTCCTTCCTGGGGAGGGAGCCTAAAAGCAAGGCAAGTCTGGGCAAGGCTCGCCCATGGCAGAAGGGCCCAACGCCAGTAACTCTGCGAGATCGGGGCTCTGAGCAGAGCTAGAGCTCTGCCGAACAGGAGGCCCACTTAGCTCCGTGCAAGCAGGGCTTTCAGCATGACAGGGCTGGGCTGCCTCCTCTTCCCCCTAGGAGGCTCGCTTCCCTGCTGGCTGTGCACTCGCCTATCAGGCGGGGGCTCAGGGCTCCTCCAGCAGGTCTTGCCTCAGGGGCTGCTTCCCCTGAGTTGGGGCTGTGGGCGGGAACCCAGACACGCAGGATCAGGCCCCAACCACCTGCACATGTCTCTGCTGGGGAGGAGAGTGCTAGGGAACCTACGTCTGTCATACACTTTTTGGGCGAACACGGAATCAAGCTCCCGGTGTGCGGGGCTGAAGACCCAGCCAGGGGCCTGGGAGCCTGGTGCTCTCC